>NC_056737.1:291228388-291230888 GCF_019279795.1 Protopterus annectens
GGGGAGGTAGGTTGGGTAGGATAACAGACAAGACAGACAAGACAGCATACAGGGGCAGTATATGACACGTGGGGGGGGTAAACACCTTGGATGAGGTGGGGTGTTTGGAAGTCGGACGCCCATGAGCCCCCTAGTGGAAACAGTGGGAAAAGCTGGCATAGTAGATCTCCAAACTCCCTGCGGAGCTTGCTACACACCAGACCCAGGACCTGGCGATGGGTGACAGTATCCTGTCCGTGCCCACTCCCAGGGGGGTAAGCCCCATCCCTTGATGTGGTTCCACCTGAAGGTGGTGCAGGACCAACGGATGAGGAGGTCCCGAGGTGAGCCTCAGACGTGCTGGTGCTCGGTGCCACGGCCTGATGAGGTGGGAGAGGTAGGTCCACTGGGACCGGCCTTCCCAAACGTGCTATGGTGTTTCAATTTTACAACATATGTGGGTTAGTAATACTCAACACATTCCAGGATTAGGTATAACAACATGCATAGATAGTCCCATTAACCCGAAACACCAGATATGGAACAGTTGCATAGTAAACAGAACACATGCATATATGGAATCACAGTGGCCATTACAACAGCATGCAGGTACATTGATGGCAGCATGCCACCAATGTGGGAGTATTTCAACATGGTACATGCATAGAATAAATTTCAGTATTTATCAAACAATAGGACATATGTGACAACAGTAGATTTAATAGTGCACATACCGATTGAGTTGTGTATTTAGTTTATTGTTCCAGATATGGGGGGGAGAGAAAGATGTCAATTAACAACTTGTAGATCCCTGTAGTTCTCATTACTTTCCCAGTCAGTGCTGTGATCTGTACCTTACAGGTATTATTACACTACCCTATGGCCTTAGTTTGGACAGTGGTGTTGATGCAGACAACTATATGCATGAACTGAGTTTTACCTGCAGTATACACCTCTTACCTGGTATACCTGTGGAGGTATTGTTTGTTAACACTACCTGACTGTTTCTATGCATATTCCCAGATTCCAGGTTGATGTTATGTACATACCTGTCTATCTCTTATTGCACACATTCTGGGCATGTCTTGACAATATTCAGGTGAAACCGGAACATATTTGGACTATTGCCTCATAAACCTTTGGTGAGTTGTACAATGACAGGTTTGTTTTCTTAGACATTTTCCAAATATTTACAGACTTGACAGTCAGTTATATGACATTAAATGCTGCCTACATGTCAGAGATTAGCACACTGATATGCCAGGGGACAGGGTAACAGCCAGCAAATATGGGCCAATTAACTAGACATTTTGGACAAATGTGTACAGTTGAGGGGCATGATTCTGCATACAGCTTACTACTACTCCCAGGATTCGAACCATGGCTGTGTCTGCTAAAAATAAAACAGTGTACATCACAGTTGAGTGTGCTATATAGATATTGCTGTGTATCTCTTCTCTGATTTCTGTCTATAAGTCTCCCATGGTTTTACAATCTGACCTTGTAATTACAACACACATATACAGGGTTTATTAGACATTTTTATTATTTTATTTATTTATTTATTTTACATTTGTTTACCGGGCTAGTCTAACTGGATACATGTCCATTTTAGAGGAGGCCGGAAAAGAAGAAAAACTAGGTAAATAAATTAACAAATTTCTGTGATTTCTATATAAAAAAATAAAACAAAAATAAAAACAAAAATAAAAACAAAAACAGACTGATTTATAAAGTTTAACAATTCAAATAAAGTAAAAGTAAATAATTCAATCTTAACAGTAGAAGCAGTTCAGAAGGCAGAACTATGAAACCACTTTTTTTTTTTTTTTTTTTTTTTTTTTTTTTTTTTTTTTTTTTTTTAGGAAGTTGACTATAGAAGGGTGAGGATTGGTGTTTTATGTACTATTGGTATTATGTACCACAGTGTGGATGACAGTGATGAGTAATACCTTATTATTCAGAGAAACTGCAACACTAACAATGCCATACAATACCAGAGTAAACAGTACCAGTCCAGGATTTCAATCTTTTATTTCTAGGCACAGTATTCGTATCTGACAGACCTGTGGGGGGGATGTTTGTTAGCACTTCCTGAATATTGCCACGCATATTATCAGATTCCACATTATTATTATGCACATACGTCTTACTCTGTTACTGCACACACTCTAGTCATAACTTCACAACATAGGGGTGAAGATGGGACATACTTTGCACATTACTCTCCTAACATTTTGGTGATTTACTAGAGTGACAGGTTTGTTCTTATAGATATATTTCTGTCAGTTATGATGTGTGACAATCAGTTGTTTGTCATTGTTTGCTGCCTAAACTTCTGGGATCATCTCACTGATTTGCCAGGGGGACAGGTTGACAGGCAGCGGATATGAGCCAATTTACTAGACACTGTGGACAAATCTGTACAGTTGTGGGGTATGATTCTGCATACAGCTTACTACCACTCCTAGGATTTGAACCATGGCTGTGTGTGCTAAAAATACAACAGTTCACATCTCAG
>NC_056737.1:291235888-291288388 GCF_019279795.1 Protopterus annectens
CACATGCGTATCAAATTATATTACTAAATGCAGAGTGCAAATGGCAACGCTACGGGAACCACATTTGGAAGGACGTGACCGTGCAAATTTGATAATGGATTTTAGGATGGATATTTAGCAAAATATCAGGGGTGAAGGAAATGGGGAGTACTTATATTAATTGCTAGATGAGTTACAATAATGATAGAGGAGGAAAAAAGATAATAGTGGTATATATGTGGTAGTAAGGGGCTACTGTCAAGGAAGGATGATTACACTGGCATGTATTTAAATTCCAATTAAAACTGCTATTATGGAGCTTAAATCAATTTTGGGAGAAAGAATCATCTTTCAGTAGTGATTATTGCTTATAGATGGGGACTGGAACTTGATTTGCAGCAATGAGGATATATCTGGGGGGGCTAAGAGTGAAAAATATAACAAAAGAGGGCAGATTTCTGCAGAAATGTATGAAAATATTTGGTATGTGAGATGTGAATTCAATAGTAAGACCTCAGAGACAAAGTAAATGCTATTACCTAAGGTACAATACTTGGGCTGAACTAGACAGAAATTATATTTCACAGGAATATGTGTATTTAATTGAATGCTTTGATACACATCCAGTAACTATTTCAGATTGTGCACCAGTAACAACTAAGGTAAAAATTCAGGATAATGAAGTAAAAATGTGACACTGGTGCTTCCCCCACCTACCTGTTAAAAACAGAAGAATTTAAAGAATGGGTAGTGGAAATTGTTCAGGCGTTAATAGAGAAAATAGTAATTTCTTCAGAAGTTATAGCTAGTGATTGGGATAAAGTGAGAGTAGAGTTTAAAAATATAGAAATAAAAAAGAGATATGATTATGAAGTAACAAGAATTATTTAGAGGGTCTGACAAAGATTAAAGTATTGCAGAATAAGGGGAATCTCATAGAACAAGAACAGGCACAACTGCAGAATGCTAAAGAGAAAATAAGGGAGTATCTGAATAATATGCACAAGTTTAGAAAGGTTAATGTTATGCAGTTGTTTTTTAATAATAACTCCAGAGCACAAGAACTCTTATGATGACGTAGGTCCTAACACAATGACAAAGGCAACAGAAAGTGGAAAGGGCTGTTGAAAGCTTAGGGAGCCTATAACAAGAAAAATAACCAGAGATTCTTTAGAGGCATTAGAGATATTTTGGAAATTTTATGAAAAATGTGTATCAAGCAGAGGAATGTGAAAATCAAGAAAAAGTACAAATGGAAATATTTATGGAAAACTTAATGAGACTCAACAATTAACGGTTATGACAGAAGGAGTACAGATAAAAATGGTGACTTATAATCAGTCTGCAGGAAAATTTCCAGGAATAGATTGCATTCCTGTGGAGGTTAGAAAGCTAGGAGAGAAGAAAGTGATAAGGATCTGGAAGGATTTATTTAGCAGTATTGTAAAAGAAGGGAAGCACCAACATCATGGAAGAAAGCTGTGGTGACATTAACACCTAACAACAGAAAAGACCCATCAGACCTGGCTTCATATAGGCCCATTTAACTTTTAAATCATGATAGCTAAATGAATAGTAAAGGCATTGCCAAAATTGATACATATGGATCAGTGTGGTTTTGACAAGAGGAGGCAAATATTTGACAACATTAATAGAACAATGATGATTCAAAGGGAAGCAGAATGTAAGAAAATGCTGCTGTTGTTATTTGGTCATGATGCAGCAAACGCATGCAACAGAGTAAGCTGGAATCTTATGAGTAGGGCAATGAAAGCAATGGGTAATCTTCTTCTTTCGGCTTTTCCCAGTTAGGGGTCGCCACTTTGGATCACCTGTCTGCTCATGATTGGCAGTGGAGTTTTACGGTGTCGAGTTGCCAGCCCGATGCCTAACCTTCCATGGGAGGCAGACGCACACACACACTCATACCTAGGGACAATTTGGAGTGCCCAATCCACCTACAACAATGGAAGCAATGGGTAATAGAATGGCTAAAATTATTCTGTTATGGTAAAGATATGTGGGAAGAGACTAAACAAAATATAATACAAAACTGAGAAAGATAGCTCTTTTTATGGATATAGATAGTAAGATACAAGCAGTGAAAATGTTTTTAGTCCCTTTAGTTTTACATACAGGCCAGGCATATTTTTTATCAACTAGAGGAGAAGTTTAGAACAGTAATTTATAAGGGTCAATATAATTTGAACGAAAGTTCAAAATGTTGATCGCTGTAAACAGCAAAAATGCTGATAATCGATATCTGTTTTGTGAGATCGCGGTACAGTGAAGATCGGGAAATTTGCCCTTTCCTCACTGTAGTGCGATCTCAGAGTTGGTATATATAATTAGCGTGGGTGTGGGAGATTCAATTATCAGCATTTTTGCTGTTTACGGTGGTGGTGCTGCGGTAGCATTGTCACCTCACAGTTAGATGTTGCCCATTCGATTCTCAGTTAGAGCGTCTTCTGTGTAGCGACATGCGTGAATGGGCATTCCTTCATTGAAGGTTGTGCGTTAGGTCTGGAAAGCCAGTACGTAAAACTCTACTGCCAATCATTAGCGGACCAGAGTTCCGCTGTGGCGACCCCTAACCGGGTAAAGCTGAAAGATACAAACAAACAGCGATCAGCATTTTGAACTTTCATTCAAATGATATAGACCCATTTATAAACAGTTAAAGGATTTTATCTGGAGGGGAAAAGGGCAAAGGTCAAGGGGATAATTTTTATCCTTCCAAAGGAAAAAGGTGATTTAGGATTACCTAATTTCAAGGGATATTTTATATCTACACAGTTAAAACTCATATACATAACACAAAAATGATAGCAGAAAGCTATAATTCAAGGTGGATAAGGATGGTGAAATGGGGAGGGATTAAAGAAATGAGGAGAGAATAGGATTTTGGATGCAAATCCTTAAGGAGAATGACAACAGCCATACAGAATATTATATTCATAAAATAGTAGAAAGTATTCTAAGGACTAACCCAATGTGAGAATAGAGAAAAGAGATTGTGCCAATAGGGATGACAACAATAGTGAGGAGGCGGCTGGAATTTACTGGAGAAAACTGGCAAAGGAACGAAGGTATTGGGAGCAACTAACGAGAGAGGGAAAAATACTAGAATGTGAAGTGGCCAAGAAGACATTTGGACTACAGGCTAGAGACTCCAAACCCCACACAGTGAACTGCATCAACCTGTGTGGGTTTTGTATTCTTACCAGTTTACATTTTTTTAGTTGTTAGGCTAGAGACTCCCTTTCCTATTAGGGACTGATATCAGAGTATAGGCAAAAAGAAAGGGATAGGGGAATCCTAGGTAAACACATGGTAGAGTTTTTAGCCGAACCTAGAACAGATGCTGCTGCTGTTAAAAAAGAGGATAATTAGTAAGGCATATAAAAT
The DNA here is from genome assembly GCF_019279795.1 of Protopterus annectens. Lineage (NCBI taxonomy): Eukaryota > Metazoa > Chordata > Ceratodontiformes > Protopteridae > Protopterus > Protopterus annectens. Next base: position 291,239,276 of record NC_056737.1, read on the forward strand.
ATTGCAAGATAACTGTAGGAATCAATAGAGTAAGCTGGAAAACACTGAGAAATATACCCCAAGCAGACTCCAAGTAATTTTTCTTCAGGTGTATGGCAAATGTTGGAGGTGTGATTGGGAAGAAAGTGATAACTGGCAACATGTTTTGGGAGTGTAATAAGCTGGCAAACTTAAACAATTCCCCAACAGAGTACTCTGTCAGAAATATTGGATGAACAAGTAGGTGTAACTAAGGATTTTTTTGAGCTTGGATACAGGATCTGAATTGTCTAGACATAGTAAGGCCTTGTTATGTTTAATTCTGATGGCTGCCAAAAAAATCAATTACTAGAAAATGAAAATCAAAATCTAAATCCACTATATTTGAAGTATTGTATACTGCAACACAGGTAAAAGAACATGAAATGAGGTCTTTAGAAAATAAAATTACATAGAAAAAAAACAGAAATTGTGGTAACAATACATACATAAATATGTTTTGGAGGAGGAGTAAGGTTTAAGGGAAGGCAGGAACTGAGCAATTTATGTAATATTGGGTTGATGATAGTAGTACAAAAGAGTATATGTAATGTATACTGTTTTCAACTGGGAACATGGTAATATGCTTTGTTTTCTTTAATATAAATGGTTGATTGCCTATGTATTAAGTGATAATTCAATAAAGGTAGAAAAATCACTTAAAATATTTTAAGAATTTATTTATTTATTTGATTTATTTTATTTCCAGTTTGGTGACCGGAGAAGTCCACTGGGCCCAGGGAGCCCGTTTTCAGTGGGGACCCGGGGAGAAAAGCTACACAGTACAAAATACAGTTAAAGATACAGAAATGTATACTAAAAACAGTTTCAAATGCAAATACATGTCAAAGTGAAAGAGAAAAACGTTATTTACAATCTTTACATAGAACAAAATACTATGTGGATTAGCAGTTATTGAGCTTGAACCATGCTTTTAAATAACCTAGATGCACAAGAGGTAAGAGAGGTACGTTGGTAGAATGCAGTTGCATTTCCATTTAGAACAGAGGTAGGAGTGAATCTTAGTTTTAAAGTTATCTATGTACTGCATTGTCCTTAGGGAGGAGGGGAGAGAATTCCATTTTTTGGCTAAGAAAAAAGAGATGCGCTGCCAATTTCAAACAAGGGCACTGTAAGTATATTGTAAGCCTTAACAGATGTGCTAATTAAAAATTTGTGGATGAAGAGACTACTCATAATATTATAGGTAAAGAGTCTTAAATTTTCTTCAAGCAACTAAAGCGTGAACAGAATAAAGTAATTTTTTACATATTCATTTAAGCCTATTTGTTTGAAAATGTCTTTACCAAAAATCAATTAAACATGAGTAACTTGCCAGTAAGTACACTGCCTGGATGCCAGGAATAAAAAAAACACAGAAGACCTGGAGAAAATCAGCTACAAAAAGTGAGGAAGGAACACTGCCAGGGGAGAGTTCTGCAGCTGTCCAGCAAAAAGTAATGCAACATTCAGACATGATTTCCAATAACCTATAGGAAGATATAAGACAACTTGCATACAGACCTGGTTAAAATAAACAAAACCTGGTAGAGTATAGCAACACAAACAACAAAAGGCTGCAACAAGTGGAAGCAGCTTTAAACAGATATTCAGATGAGGTGATAAAGCTGCAAAAATCAGAGGTCAAAATGAAGAAAAGGATGGCTGAATATGAGACTGCTCAGGAAGAGATGTTTAAAAAAATAGAATTAGAGGACAGAGCACATAGGGAAAACCTAAGATTTTCAGCTATACCTGAGAAGCTGGAAGGAGCAGACAGCATTAATTTTATGAAAGCATTTTATAAGCAACTGGATTGGTATTCCACAGCAGGAACTGTTAGGTGAATGAGCACATTGTGTCTTTGCTCCAAACCTAGCTGTAAAAAAGCAGCCTAGACCTATAATAGTTGATTCTAACAAAACCGTGGAAGAAGGACAAAATACTAAAAGTGAGAGATAGCAGAGTGTTTGTTGAGAATGATTACTCATTGTACACCAGGCAAAACAGAAGTAAATTTATTCCACTATTCAGAAAATGTTGAGACACAAGTGTGAGATTCAAACTGCTGTATCCAGCTTTTTCTTCCCTGGAGGGACAAAATCATTTTTTTTATGAAATGCATGCTAAGGAGGAAATACAAAAGTTTGCCCAACAAAAACTGAGCTGTGAAACAGAATGAGATTCTACTTCTTGTTCTTCTGGTAATAAAGACCACAGAGTGAGTGTACCTGTGAAACCTTTTCCAGTATTTCAATGGAAAATGATGGAGAGAAGGAAGGGAGCACCAGAGTTGACTAGAAGAATCGAGAGTATGTTGGAAATGAAGCAGAGACAGAATTTGGATGCTGGAAAATAAAATCAGTAACTTAATGTGGGATTACAATGCAATAATTATATTTATGATATATGACAGAATAGGAAAATCTGGAAATATTGGACCTTTTCAAAATTTGTTTGATGTGTGGGGGACTCTAAAGTATAAGCCCTACTTTATGTCATTAATGTTCAGAAAATGCTTTGGGGAGGGGAAGAGAGGGGAAAATGCTAACTGTAAGTAAAGAAAACACTTTCTTTTCTTAATAGTACTGTATTTGTGGTGTATGGTTTTCTTTGCATGCTGTTTTTAAGTGTAATTGGGATTATAAACAGGTGTTGCTTTTCTTTTTCTCCCCTCTTCTCTTTTTCTTCTTGTACATTTTTGCAAAATATAAGCAATGCAATGATCAAAAAAAAAAATCCAAAGTGAGCCTGGTTAAAAAGACATGACACAGTTCAAATGAATGTGCTTTTTTTCATTATTGCATGGGGAATTTACTGACTTAAGGACCTTTGTTTTAAGAGAAAGAGCAAGTAAATGAAAACAAAATATTGAACCATAAGAGGATTTTTTTTTCTCGCAGTTGCATGTAAGTATACTAAGTAGCATTTCTGGAGCTGGTCTTCATGTCTCGATGGAGACAATCTGATAAAGAGAAACTAGAGATAGTCTGGTGGAAAGAGATTGGGTGAGGGGAAAAGAGAAAAAAAGTACAGAGAAATTGGCTAGGACATAATGTTCTTGGAAAACAATCAGGGGTTTTCCCAGGTGTGACAGCTTTAAAGGTAATGCAAAACCAATTAGACCTTAAGTAAAGTTTTTTTCAGTTTAAAATGCATGGGGATATTAATATAAACAGGTGTTTTTTTCATCCTTTTCTAGTTTTCTTTGTTCAGTTTTAAGAAATGCAGGCACTGCAATGAAAAAAAAGAAAGAAAAAAAGGAAAAAGGTGGAGGGGAGTAGAAGGAGGGAGAGAGGAAGGGTCTGGTTAAGACAGTTTGACAAAAGAAAAATCAGTGTGCTTTTTCCCATGCTTGTGACTGGGTTAAAACTTTAGGCATTATCTAGTACCAAGTTTATTGCAAAACATGTAAATGAAAAAGAATATTGAATTTTGTAAGGCTTTTTTTTCTGATAAACAAGGTACTCTTAGCAGTTTTGTGCCTGGTTTTCATGCCACTAGAAAACAATTTGATAAAGAGAAATGGCTTGGAGAAAGTGCTTACTGAAAGCATTCAAGTGTTTTCTCAACTGGGAATGCTATAAAGACATACAAAATCAAATAGCCCTTACTAGTAGAACAGGCTGTACCATGCATCTTAGCATGACTAACCATTCTTATTGGTTAACTTTAGCCTGTCTGTGTAGCTATCAACTTAGAACTTATATTCTTATTAGGAAGCAAAAACATCAATATTTGAAGATGTACATAGTTTTGTATGTTATTATTATGTTAATAGGTTTTAGGAGGGTTTTTGGGTGGGTTTGTTTGTTCTGTTTGAGGACTTTCAAAAAAACAAAAAGTTATGTAAAATATGGTATAGGCACAAGTGGATATGACAAGAAATAACTGTATAAAAGACCAACCTGCCGAACAGTTTATACATGTAACATAAAAGTTGGAACTAGACATTTAACAAAAAAGCAGTTATACATAAAAGGTGGTAATAATAACCATATAAGAAAATTATGCTTTATGTAATATCTCACAATCTGAATGGTCTTAAAGATGAACATAAAAAAGAAAGAGTAGTAAAGTATATTAAAAAATGTAGAGTGCAAATAGCTATGCTACATGAGAAACACCTGGAAAGAACTGAACATGTGAATTTGATAAAGAAAGGTTTTCAGGGTGGTTATTCAGTGGAATATCTGGGGCAAAGGAAAAGAGAAGTACATATTTTAATTGCAAGATGAGCTCCAATAGTGATAGAAGTAGAATAAAATAATAATGGAAGATACATAGTACTAAGGGGCTACTGGCTAGGGAGGAGGATTACACTGGCAGGCATTTCCATCCCCCCTAAAACTGCTATAATGGAGCTTAAGAAAATTCTGGGATAAATAATCAGATTTCAGTAATGAATATGACTTATATGTGGAAACTCAAATTTAGTTTGCAACACTGAATATGTCTGGAGGCCCTAGAAGGGAAAATATAACAAAGGAGGGTAGATTTTTGAAGAAATTTATGAAAATCTTTGGCATGGAATGTGTGAATTCAGTACTAGGAGTTTGGAGTGAATTTACATATTACTCACAGAGATACAAAAACTGGGCTAGACTAGACAGATTTTATATCTCACAGGAACATGTGCACTTAATTGAAGGTCTTGAAATGCACCCAATAACTATTTAAGATTATGAGCCAATAATAACTAAAATAAAAATGCAAAGTAATGAAATAAAAATGAGACACTGGAGCTTTCCCACCTATCAGTTGAAAAGAGAGGAATTCAAGAAATGGGTTTTGGAATTAATTCATGAGCTACTAGAGAATATACAAGTTTCTTCTGAAAACATATCTAGGGAGTGGAAAAAAATTAAAGTGGAGTTTAAAACTAGGGTGGAAATAAAAGAAAGGGAGATATGGTTAAACAGTAACAACAATTATTTAGAGGGATTGACAAATGTTAAAGTATTGCAAAATAGCTGGAATCTCTCAGAACAAGAAAAGGAGCAACTGCAGAATGCTAAATAGAAAATAAGGGATTACTTTGACAATATGCATGAGTTTAGAAAGACTGCTGTTAAGCAAATGTTTTTTGATAATAATTCTAGAGCACAAAAACTTTTACCACAACTCAGGGCAACAGTAAGTGGGAAGGGCTTTCACCATACTTAGGGAGCCTATAACAAGGAAGATAACAAGAGACCCTGTAGAAGCATTAGAAATATTTCATACATTTTATGAAAGTTTGCATAAAGCAGAGAAATATGGAAATCAAGCAAAGGTAGAAATGGAAACATTTATGGAAGAATTAAATATGCCCAAGTTAGAGGAAGATGAGGCTCAGTTACTAACAATTAGGAATCAGGATAGGAAGGGATGAGATAAAAATGGCTATGTATAACCAATCTACAGGAGAGTTCTCAAGAATAGATGGTATTCCTGTGGAAGTTTGGACGTTTGGAGGGAAAAACTGAAAAAAGATCTGGAAGGTTTTGTTGAACAGTATTTTAAGAGAAGAAGTACCAGCCAGTACCCTGGAAGAAGGCAGTGGTAATGATAATACCTAAAGAGGGTAAACATCCATTGGATCCAGCTTCATACAGGTCTATTTCAATACTAAACCATGATAATAAAGTGCTTATGTCTATAATGGCTAATGAATTGTATTTTCTCCTTGTGGGTGTTCTTTCTATGATTGAGTTTCCTGTGTTTCTGGCAGCCATTTTCTGCTGATTGTCTTCATTATTATTGAGAGTAACAAGGCCTCTGACCTTCTGTAGTACGAGTGATTGGGTAATACTTGGTGGCTTTGCAGTTGCCCGCCCATACTGTATATTTGATCTGTGACACTCCTCCCAGTCTAGTGTCATTAGTTCACTCAATCTAATAGAGAACATTTGTGAAGGCCAACCCACTCAGATTCTTAACGTTGAATTAACTTCTGTTCCAGCTTTCTCCATTTCCACTTTACTGGAAAAAAAAATGCTAAGCTTACTTCCCCCCTTTCCTGTGGCAGGTCTTGTCCAGATACGGATTTGATGTGTCCAGGACTGTTTGTGAGCTCCTAACCCCCCCCCCCCACACACACACACACACACTTATCTGGGGTTAAACTATTCCTGGCACTATAAAGTCTGTTCTTCAAAATTTCCTTTGCAACTAGCCAGTTTTTTAGTTTTAGCACTCATCTGTTTCTTTGAGCTCAGCACTTGTTCAGAACTCATTGTAAGCACTAAATAAGTTACAAATTACTACAGCACTTAACTTTCCTCACTTGTCTAGAGGAAACAGTTTTTGGTACTTAATAAATAAGCACTTATTCAGGCATGTCTAAAGGTCAGCTTCCAGTGTTTTCTCCTGTCTACCTGATGAATCTGGGCATCTTGGGACAATGCAGCAATTGCCTCATGTACACAGACAACCCTGTCCTCCTACCACCCAACACTACGACCTGTGAGAAATGCAATTATATAGCCAAACTGGAAGCAAAGCTCTCTTCACCAAAGACTGGCCTAGACAGTCAAGAGGAGAAGGTAAACACTTGCACCACACCACACTCATCACATAGTCCCTCAAAACCTACACCACCAAAACAAACACACAGAAGCACAAAACACACACCTACATTTGCAGAGGCTCTCAGTACAAATCTGCCCAAACAACAGAGACCTCCAAAGCAGAAATGCAAGCAAACTCCACCCCCCAACACAACCCAAATGACACATAGCCCACATACTGTGTGCCACTCAACTACAGCCCATAAGGCATAACGTACCCAACACTCTAGTCATAGGTGACTCTATAGTCAGGCACACTGATATTCCACTCACCAGGCTAAACAAGGAAAAAGGTACTGTCAGCTGCCTGTCAGGTGCCACGATCCGCCACATAATGCACTCACTTAGGTCACTCCACAACAAGTACAAATATGACTCTGTCATTGTCCATGATGGCCTGAATGACCTGATACGTACCTCCCTGGACTACATGAAAAGAGACATGGAGGAGCTTTCTAATCTTGTAGCCCAGGCAGGTATGACCCTAGCCCTGAGTAGCATCCTGCCATCACCCAGAATGACACCACAGTACAAGGACAAAATGATTGACTTTAACAACTGGCTAAGCTTCTGGTGTCATTCTAAGGGAATCCAGTATCTGTCTGCCTGGGATGACATGATCGACAGACCACGCTGCTTTGCCAGAGATGGCCTGCACCTGTCGCCCTTGGGATTCCGGATACTGGCAAAGGCTCTTGCCACCCCTATAGTGCCTTTTTTAGGCAAGGTTCAAATGACAAATTCACCACCGTAACGGGTACAAGCAAGCAAAATCTGCGGGTAATGCTACTCAATGCTAGAAGTCTAAACCTCAAAATGCACTCACTGGAGGCACTCCTTAAAATGGAGAACATTGACATCTGTGCAGTGACAGAGACCTGGTTCAAAGCTCCAGAGAGCACCCCTGCATTACCAGGCTATAATTCATACCACACCTTTCGGCCACCAAACCCAGACCGAAACACTAAAGGTGGAGGCGTGTCCATATTCATTAAGGATATCCACACCTCCAAGCTAGTTGCTCAGCATAATGCATCTGAGATGATCCAAGTTCAACTAACTCTGGGCAAAACCACAATCCAGATTGTAGCTTGCTACAGACCCCCCACCATGCCCCAGGATTCCCACTCCTCTTTTCTTGATACACTGGAAAATATTAAGGTACAACCCAACACTCTAATAATGGGTGATTTCAACTACCCTACCATTAACTGGGAAAACTACTCATGTGCCAACTTTTTTGCTCAACGTTTTGTGGAAATCATCAATTCCAATGCCTTGGATCAACTTATCCACACCCCCACCAGGGGCAGCAATATCCTAGACCTGGTCATCACCAACATGGGTGACCAGTGTTCCACACTAGAGGTTAGCTCCTCGTTGGTCAGATCTGGCCACAAGCTAATCACCCTAGACATCCACATCCCGATCCCACCCGCCATTAGGAAAACAACTGTAAAAAGTTTCTTCAAAGTCAACTTCACGCTTCTTAAGACAGAAGTGGCAAACTTCACGACACCCATGCAGATGGACAATAGAGGTACGATTGCTGAATCCTACACAAATGCACTTTATAAGCACTTACACGAGTGCATGGATCGTGCTATCCCTAACAGAACCAAGATGCTATCCTCCAAAAAAAGGAAGCCAATCTGGTGGTCTTCTGCCATAAACAAACTCTACAACAGAAGAAAGAAACTGTTGCAAAAAGGAGTAAAATCCCACGATTGGAGGAACTCCTGGTCAGCCTCAATAAGAAGCTGAGATCCCTCATAAAATCCTCCAAAGCTAGTTATGAAAACAAAATTGCCACTGATTCTAAAGACTACCACAAAGCATTCTATAGCTATGTCAAGAATCTCAATGGCAGCACTCAGATCTGCTCTGAGTTACAGCACAATGACACTAAATATACAGAACCAACTGATATTGCCAACATCCTGGCAGATAGGTTCAGTGCTAACTTTACCCCCCTCTCACCTCCTAAAGGGTCCATCTTTATACCGGAAGAATGCAAAGTTCCTGTAATCATGGCTGCACATGTAAAAACCTTACTCTCCAAAGCCAAGAACACAGCATCCATGGGACCTGACAACTTCCCAGGCTGCCTTCTACATGAACTACAGAATGAACTGGCACCCCACCTAAGTACCATGTTCAATCATAGCCTCACCTCAGGCTTTGTGCCCATTGAATGGCGCACCACGACAGTTATCCCACTCCACAAAGGGGGGGGGCCACAACAGATCCCGGGAACTACTGCCCCATTAGCCTGACGAGCCTCGTCTGCAAGGCCATGGAATGTATCATCATGGAACTCATAAACCAAGACATTGGAGATCTCCAAACTCTGGACCCCACACAGTTTGGGTTTGTAAAAGGCAGATCATGTCTCCTAAACCTGATAGACTTCTTTGACGTAGTCACCAAAGCCATAGATGAGGGTAAGGTGGTTCACACAGCCTATCTAGATCTCTTCAAGGCGTTCGACACCATCCCCAACTCTGGAATTATAGATAAACTCACTAAACTAAGTATAAATCCTTATGTCACAAGATGGGTTGCCAAATGGCTTACTGACAGAACCCACGCTGTGAAAGTAGCAGACTCCAAATCAGACTTCAGACCAGTGACAAGTGGAGTACCACAGGGTATCTACTTCTCTGAGGTACAGGCTAACACAGAAGATCTTTGGCTAACGAAATTCGCAGATGACTGCAAACTAAGAGCCATAATCAAAACTCCTAACGATGTGGACATCCTACAAAAGGGCCTCACTGAGACAGATACCTGGTGTCAAAGGCATGGTCTCAAGTGCATTGTCGTCCCCTTTGGTAAAAACTCTGTACCCATGAACTACCACATAGGCGGTAGTCTATAACGATGTGGACATCCTACAAAAGGGCCTCACTGAGACAGATGCCTGGTGTCAAAGGCATGGTCTCAAGCTCAATGCCAAAAAGTGCATTGTCATCCCCTTTGGTAAAAACTCTGTACCCATGAACTACCACATAGGCGGTAGTCTACTTAACACCGAAAGTGTGATAAGAGACCTTGGGACACAGGTGGACAGTAGTCTCTCCGTTGATAATCACATTGCCACAGTGGTCAGGAAATCCTTCTACGTGACACACCTCATCACAAAAGGTTTCTCATCCAGAAAAAAAGAGGTCATTGTTCCCCTCTACTCATCACTCATTAGACCCATTATAGAGTACAATGCCCCTTTTGGTATGTACCTCACAAGACATCTACAACAACTGGAAAGGCTGCAAAAATACCTCACAAAGAGGATTACTGGCCTCAAACAGATACCTTATGCAGACCGTCTCAAAGAACTCCAGCTTTACTCCATCGCATATCGCCTACTCAGAGGCGATCTCTGCCTAACATACAAAGCTATGTCAAACCCAGAGCTGTTGGACATGCTCCACTTAAAGAAATCCCAATCCCTCTGAGCTACACGCTCTAGGGACCTAAACTTTGTCACCACAATAAACAGAGCATGCTGGAGGGATAGATTCCTGTCCCAGACACTTCCCATACTCTGGAACAGGCTACCTATCTATGTCAAACAGAGCTCCTCATTAGCACTCTTCAAGAAAAATCTTGATGATTGGATGGGTAATAGGAAATTCACCCTGGGGATCACTTCTGTGGTTCTGCTTGACAGGGGCACAGGAAAATAATTTTCTTGGGTGGCAAAAGCCAGGGTACCTTTTTGGCTAGGCTTGTATAGGCCCTAGGGCCAATAGCCTAGTACCTACCTATGAACCTATAAGAATGGAAAAAGTGATACCAAAATTGATAGACATGGATCAGTGTGGTTTTGTGGAGGGGAGGCAAACATTTGATAATATTAACAGAACACTCATGATCCAGAGGAAAGCAGAATGTAAGAAAATATCACTTTTATAGATGGGTCTTGATAAAGAGAAAGCATTTGACAGACTACACTGGGACCTTAGGAGGAGGAGCAGGGCAATGGAAGCATTTGCTTTCCTTGATACAATTATAAGGTTGATTAGAATAATATATGAGGGATCTGAGGTACAAATTAAGGTGGGTGAGGTCCTCTCCAATAATTTCTGCTTGAGGAGAGGAACCAGGCAGGGTTGTTCACTTTCCCTTTTGTTTTCTGCATTATATTTAGAACCATTGTCAAAGAAAATAAGGGATTCAGATATTCAAGGATATATTTGGTATGGTAGCCAGGAAAAACTGTCTCTATTTACAGATAATATTATTTTATACATGACAAAACCAGAAAGGCACAATGCAGTGTTGTGGAACATTTTAAGATAGTTTCCAATCTTCTCAGGATATAAAATGAATGAAGCTAAAACAAAGGTAATAGTGGTAAATTATGTACCCACACACATAAAATGGTCTAACAATATCAGTATTTATGAAGACATGATAAAATGAAGTATTTAGGAGTATGGATTACAAATGACTCTGTTGTGGCAGCTAAGGATATGTGGGAAGAGACTAAACAGAAGATAATACAAAAAATGAGAAACTGGAAGCATTGTTATATGGATATGGATACTAAGATACAAGCCATTAAAATGTTTTAGTCCCTTTAGTTTTATACATGGGTCAGTCATATTTTTATCAACCAGATGAGAAGCTGTGGATAGCAATTAAAAAAGAGTTGAAGGATTTTATCTGGGAAGGGAAGACAGCAAGGGTCAAGTGGGATAAGTTGATTCTTCTAATAGAACAAGGCAGACTAGGATAACCCAATTTGAGGGGATATTTTAGAGCAACACAGTTAAGGCTCTTGTACATAGCACAAGCAGAAAACTATAATTCAAAGTGGAAAGGAATAATGCTGATATAGGGAGGAAACTCAAGAAATAAGGAGAGATTGGGATTTTGGATGCAGACTCTTAAGAAGAACAACACAACACAATCATACAGGGTATTATATTAATAAAATAGCAGGGAGTATTCTAAGAACCAAACCAGCACAAGAATGGAGAAAAGAGATTTTGCTGATAGGGATGACTGTGGTCAGGGATACAGATAACAGGCAAGAGGGGGCTGGAATTTATTGGAGAAAACTGGCGAAGGAACCAAGGTATTGGGTGCAAATAACTAGAAAGCGAAAGGTAATAGAATGGGAAGAGGCCAAGAATTTATTTGGACTGCAGGTTAGAGATTGCCTTCCCTATCAAGGATTAATATCAGAGTATAGGCAAAGAGAAAGAAATAGGGGACTCCTGAATGAAAGACCAGCACAGGTAGAGTTTTTTAATAGAATCTAGAACAGAAGCTGCCATTAAAAAAGGAATAATTAGTAAAGCATATAAAATATTGCATGATAACTATAAGAATCAATCAGAGGAGCTTAGAAAGGATTGGATATGCAATCCACAAAGAGACAATGGGAGGATATATGTATATCTCCCAAATATGCAACAAAGTCTAGACAATTTAGGATATTTGCCTGGAAATGTTTACATGTGTATTTTTATATACCAAGTAGACTTGAAAGAAATTTTCCTCAGGTAGATATCAAGTGTTGGAGGTGTGATGGACAAGAAAGAGGTGGCTGTGAACATATATGTTTGGGAGTGTAATGAGCTGGCAGACTTTAGGGATTCCCTGCAGACTGTTCTGTTGGAGATGCTGGGTCAGCAGATTGGATTGACTTGGGAGATCATTTTTTTGAGTTATGATACAGAATCCGAATTGCCTAGACATAGTAAAGCCTTGCTGAGTCTAATTATGGTGGCTGCCAAAAAAGCAATTACTAGAAAATGGAAATCAAAGACTAAACCAACTTTACTAGATGCAGTGAATATGGTAACAGAAATAAAACAACTGGAATTGGGATCTTTAGAAAAGGGAGGGAGCAAACTACACAGGAAAAAATGAGAATTGTGGGAACAATATATGCAGAGCAGGAATGAGGTTTTTAAGAGGCAGGATTTTAATGAGCCATATAATGCTTAACTGAAAATGATTGCATAGATTATAAGTGATGTATAATGTTTGCAACTACAGTTGTTCAGTTGTGTCTGTGATGTAAAATGAAATAAAATGCACCAAGTTAACACCCAAACATACGTTTATTCAAACCAAAAATAAAAATAAAAATGGTTAGCGCTTTCACAACTACACTAGTTGCTTCATCAGACACTGATGAAGCAACTAGTGTAGGGTCTGATGAAGCAACTAGAGCAGTTGTGAAAGCGCTAACCATTTTTATTTTTGTTTTTGGTTTAAATAAACGTATGTTTGTATGTTAACTTGGTGCATTTTATTTCATTTTACGTATCTGTTTTATGCACCTTGTTTTTACCCTGAGTCATTCATATTCTTTTTGTTTGGTGTCTGTGATGTATACTATTTGCAACTAAAGTGGTGTCATGCTGTTTGTTTTTCATTTGTATAAATGTAAGATTGCCTATGCCATGTGTGAAAATTTTATAAAGATGTTTGTTGAAAAAAATTGATTAAACACCATGCTCCTAGTGGAACACATCCAGCTTTGGCATTCAGACACATAATAGAGTAAGAATAGACTGGATGCTGCTATATATTATGATTATAATGAAAGTGTTTTTCACCTTTTTCACCTTCCTGTTTTTTGTAAGCCTACAGATAAAATCTGTTTGCTACATTCACAGTATTCTAAAGATATACATGTTGAGCGTGTGCAAAAACACTTTGTTTCAGGTCAGATGTATGCAACAGGCAGATGCAGTCACATTAAAAATGTATGGCCAGCAATTAATACGTGCAGAAATAGAGACGGAGCTTTCTGTAATAGGTTAATGGACAAGCTAATCAAAGTGAAGTGTCTGTTGTCAGACCTCATCTCTTCTGCTGTACCTACATTGCTGGATGGGGTGACCAGCGTCATTAGTTCACTGCTGGAGTTATCAGTATATACTACCTTCTTTGTATTATGTTTACATATTCATGATTCTTCATTGTTCTCTGAGAAAGAAAACCTATGCTTTCTTTATGCACTTAATTAACCTTGTCTTGGCAAACTGGATCTTCAAAAATATGCTTAAAAGAGATAAATAAAAAGCAGTATTTATTTTGGTTAATAATAAATTGTAACTTTTGTAATGGTCTTTGTCCTGATTCCAGAATCATGCCCTGACCATTCATTTAGGCTATCTCATTATTTTGATAGCTGGCAATTTCAGGTTCATGCCAAAAAAAGAAAAAAAGACTCTACTCTCTCCTTCAAGCATCAGACTGAGATGAACGTTGTAGATGCAGTCAGGTGTCTCAGACTGTTACAAATTAACAGTCTTTCTAATGTCAGAAGTAAGAAAAGCCTTAGGGATTAAACTCTTTCTCCCAGACTATGTGTATTCTCCCTCTTATCTTTCTCAGCTTATCTCAGGGGCTGCAGATCACAGTAAATAAAATCTGTCACTTTATTTCCATCTTTCCTCAGTACAAGCTCCACTATTTTGCCTTACAGAAAACACACTAGTTACTTGTAACAGCTTATGTCACTCACCTACTGGTTTTACTTATTTTCAGGCTTTTCCACACAGAATACTGCCTTCTACCTGGCAATGTATTAAATCTTAAGAGCCTTCACTCTCCATTAAGAACTCTGAATCAAGGGGTCCTGACCCCTAAAAGACTTATCTTTGGTCTAGCAGTTACAGAAAGGAAATTTACAAATGTACCAGTAGCCTGAGACTTATTACCTCAAGAATCCCGGAACTAACAATTTTACTTAAATGTTTATGCCATCAATACAAATGATTCAGGGACAACAGATAACCAACAAGTTTCTTTTCTGATTAATCATGATTTAAAAATCAACTGTAGTATTATATTTCTTAGCAGTTTCTTCTCTAATAGAGAGGTGCTGCATTGTTATGTTGCTGTAATATTACTGTCTGTCCTTTACACAAACTATTCTACATACTTTTAATAATTAGTCCATGCATACTAGACATTATATAAAGCTATAGGCAGTTACATAACTTATTAGCTTAGGCAGCTGTTTTAATTATATTTTTTTATGTTACAGATTTTAATAGTTAATTCATAGCATGCTTATGTTAACTGTACTGAGTATTGCACATACACTGCAATTCATTTGGATGTTTTATCCACAAACTTGCTTTAGAAATAAATCAAAAAAATACAACAAAGTAAAAATAACTGAAGGAACAAGACAAAAATGTTTGCAATATTACCAGGCATTCAAGGCTGGAAGGCATGGTCCAACTGTAACTGTCAGAAGAAAAATGCAATTTGTTTGTCAACAGAATTAAATAAAATGCATAACACTTACTTTAATGACAAAGCGGCAAGACTATTTAACAGCTTCCTAGAAGAAGTGGGCAACAAGGTAACATTTACAGAAATGTCTAATCAATATCACAGCACTCTTGATGCATTTTGTTTAAAATGTCATGTTAGCAGAGATTTCTGTGAGCTTCCTTAGTGCAATAAAAATACAATTAAATAGCTAAACAATGAAGCCAGTATTTGTGCTAGTTGAAATAGACATTAGGTTAAATGAGAAAAGCAGATATGCAAAATATTAGGTTGATGCACACTGTTTATTGGCTGATACTGTAGTAAATCCCCCGGATTTACTAATCTTAAATGTAGGACTAGCTTAGTCCTGCACGGAAGCGGCCGTTTAGGAGCAGGATGGCAGTGCGCCATGCATATTAATGAAAGTGCGCTGCCTGAGCTCCTAATCTTACATGGAGCATGTAAGAGTGCAGGGGGCGTGTCTGAGAGCAGAGATTTCAGAATATACACGCCCCAGCAATGAAGAACAGCAGAAAGGCCAAAGGAATGAGCGAGACTGCTCATAGGTGTCCGCATATCCCCAGCAACATCCCCCCACATGTACAACAGCAGTAGTAAATACAAATCAAATAAACAAACCTATTTTTTTTTATTATGAATTCGATTAAAGCTAACTATAGGTGTGTGGGTTTGCCCATCGCTTAGCTACGGTTAATGCAGCTTAAATGGCTGAAGAGGATAACAAGGAAGATATATGCAAATGAAGCAGTATAGCAACAGTGTAATGAGCAGAGCATTTGTCTTATGAGCAGGCATTAGTGGTTTGAGTCCCACTGCAACACATTCCATTTTCCATGGCAAATCATGTTATGACCAATATTTTAGTTGCATAACCTACTAAATAACATATATTTGGTAAGTGGAGTGCTGCATTAAATGCAGATGTGGGGTGTCAGTGTCATAATGTTGCAAAGTCCACAGATAAGCACATGTGCCCCATACAGTATATGTACACAGGAATCATGGATACAAATGGAAGGTAAAATGTGTAATGAATGACAACTCCATACAGGTTCCAAATCCCCCACCTTCCCAAGAACCATTAGATATTACTGTCTAAATCAGTGCAGTTGTAAGTGGGAGTAAGCACTAGTAAGCAAGTGTAAGCACCAATAAGCAGTAGTAAGCATATTTAAGCACTAGTAAGCGAGTTTAAGCATGTTTGTGTGGGGGTAAGCAAATGCGCACACATGTTAAGCAATATTGAAGCTAACTCTCTGTAAGCATATTTAACCGGAGGTTAGCATTGCTTACCCTCACGCAAACCCCTGCAAACCCACTTACAACTGCTGAAAAGTACCTTAATCACTCTGTATCCAATGGGCCTTGTTCTGCCCAGCAAAAAAATAAACAGCCTTGGAGGTCTTGAACCCAGGACCCTATACACTATAGTCGCAGTAGTTAACACCCAGCAGTACGGAAGAATGAGGTATCACCAAACAAATCCTCACTATAGTAAAATCAAACTGAACCTGTGAAAGGAATCAGTATACAGTTATATGTTCTATAACCCACTACATAACATAAATGTGTGAACTGGAATACAGCAGTAAGCATAGATGTGAGATGTGAGATGCAATTGTAATGGAGTGTGGAAGTCCCCAATAAAACACAAGGATCCCATACAGTGTACGTACACATGAATCATGGATACCAGACATATATGTAAGTTGTAATGAATAATAAATCAATGCCAAAAAGAAAATATAATGCAAAGTCTCTTGTAAGCAATGCTAAGCATTGCACAGGCCAGCTTGCTAGGTGTAAGCAATGTGTAGGCCAGCTAACTCAATCTGCTCAATGGTATACTCCTTTAAACACTGCCAACCTTAGGTAAGCAGGTTTGTCCATAGCTTAGCCTTTTCAAAACCATCCAATCATGGCAAAGTGTGTGAAATCAGCCCTACTTAAACCAAACAGGTGGGAATACATCTCATAACTGGTTGTAGCTTCCCCTTGCAGGCACCATGCCAGGAAGGGGAGAGGGTGTGCGCTTCTGGGCGCAGCACTGGGGCATCCAAGAGTCCAGAGTCATGGCAGGACTCCTTGTCAAAGACCATGAGCAGAGACTGCTGCAGGGCCAGTACCAGGGTTCCCAATATAAGGCGGAAGCCTGGGGCCATCTCACCCGTGACCTCACCAGTACCACTGGCATACCCCGAACTGGTGAGCAAGTCAGGCATCTCTATGCCGACCAGAAGTGGCATAAGGGGGACCTCTTGGAGCAGTGGATCCAAGAGGCTAGAACAGCAGGGGCTGTCCCAGCTGTGTGTAAGTATCACTCCACTATGTGTGTAATATTTGCCAGCCCATGTATATCATGGATAGGTATGGCTAAATATTCCTCTTATGTCCTTCTCAGCTGCATCTGAGTGGACTGTGAACCAGGAAGCCTATGGGTGTCACCTGGACAGGTTGCGACGGAAGGCATGTTAGTAATACCCTTGCATGTACTGTCATAGGGAATAAATCTAAAAGTATTAGTAAATTAATTGCCAGTACAAAACCTGTATTGCTTATAAAGCCGCGGTAGTACAGCGGTAACGTTGTCACCTCACAGTAAGAGGTTCTTCCGTTCGATTCTCGGCTGGAGTGCCTTCTGTGTGGAGTCTGCATGTCCTCCCCGTAGTCCAGGTATGTCCTATCTACACCCCATGTTGTCAAGCTGTGACCAGAGTGTGTACAGTAACAGAGTGAGATGTATGTACATAATACTAATGTATAATCTGGTACTTTGTGTGGCAACATTCAGGTAGTGCTAACAAACATTGCTCCCACAGGTATGTCAGATACGAACACTGTGCCAAGAAATAAAAAGCTTGATACACTGCACTAGTACTGTTTACTCTGGTATTGCATGGAATTGTGAGTATTGCAGTTGCTCTGAATAATAATGTATCACTGATCACTGTCACCCACACTGTGCTCCATAATATAACTGTGTAGGAAAGCCTGTATAAGAGTGTGGTAAGTCACTGAAGGCTGAAGAGGGCAATAGTCTAGATATATCCCAATTCACCTGCATGTGGTCAAGACATGGCTAGAGTCTGTGCAGAAAGAGATGGACAGCTATGTGCACAATTTCAACCTGGAATCAGGGAGTATTTGCAGAAACAGTTAGTTAGTGTTAACAAACATTTCCTCCACAGGTATACCAGGTAAGAGATGTATACTGCAAGTAAAACCAGTTCATGTATAAAGATAATGACAGCCACATCACTGTCCAAACTAAGGCAATAGAGTAGTGTAGTAATACTTGTAAGGTACAGATAACAGCATTGACTAGGAAAGTAATGTGAACTACAGGAATATACTAGTTAACTGACATCGTTCTCTCCCCCCCACCATATCTCCAGCAATAAACTAAATACCCACCTCAACTAGTATGTAATGACTTCACTATTCTGTTGGGGCATATGTCCTATTGGTTGATAATTATTTAAATCTGTTTCCATGCATGTGCTATGTTGAAATACTCCAACACTGGTGGCATGGTGCCATCAATGTACCTGCATGCTGTTGTTATTACCACTGTGGTCCCATATATGCATGTGTTCCATTTGCTATGCAACTGTTCCGTATCTGGTGTCTGGGTTAATGGGAATATCTATGCATGCTGTCATACCTAACCCTGGAATCTGTTGACTATTACTAACCCACATATGTTGATACACCATAAACACCATAACATGTATGGGAATGCGGATCCCAGCGGACTCAGCTGTCCCACCTCAGCTGGCCATGTCACCAGGCACCAGCACATCTGGGGCCCAACCCAGGACCTCCTTGTCCATTGGTCCTGCACCATCTTTGGGTGGAACCGCCTCAAGGTATGGGGCTCGCCCCCCCCCCCACCGGGAGTGGGCTCAGACAGGAACCTGTAACCCATCACCAGGTCCAGGTCATGGTGCGTAGAGATCTCCATCAGTAGTTTGGAGATCTTCTACACCAGCTCGAGGGCCTCATGTCGCAACTAGAGGGTCGGCCTGGCTCTCCAACTGAGCCCCAGCACAGCCACCTTCGGGGCTGTGAAGGTGCAGTGTTGACTGCCCATGGGTGGGGATCTCAGTCCCACTGTTTCCACTAGAGGGCTCATGGGCTTCTGATTTCCCAACACTCCTCCCCATCAAGGTGTTTACCCCCCATATGTGTCATATACTGCCCCTGTATGCGTCTTGTTTGTCTTGTCTGTTAACCTACCAAACCTACCTCCCCAAATATACCTACTGTCCCTTACCAACATCCCACTCTCACCTGAAAAAAAGGGTAATCTGTTCCCAAAAAAATATATCGCCCCATACATAGCTGTCCATTTCACACACATGTCCACTGAACACATGTAATCTGGTCTAATCACAACATATTAATGTTGTCCTCACTCCTCTCTCAGGGGTTTGAGTGTCCAACTTTACCTCCAAAGTCGGTGTATATGCACAGCTGTTGCTGTAGAAGAAATGGGCAGCTATGGACCTTCCCTACACCCTCCTGCACATCCCTAGCTATTTTCCCTACCGTCTTTCCCTCTTTGTGCCCCCTTTTTCACCACTTTCCTATCAACCCTTTTTTCTTTTCTTTTAAAGAAATTAGCACAGGGGTAAGTGGGAGTAAGCACTTTTAAGCAGCAGTAAGTGGTTTAAGCCTGTGTGCATGGGGGTAAGCAATGCCTACACAGGTTAAGCAATTTAGAAGCTAAATGAATATAAGAAACTGTAACCGGAAGTTAGCAGTGTTTACTACCATGCAAACGCACACAAACCCGATTACAACTGCTTAAAAGTGCCTTAATCAGTCTGTATCAAATGGCCCTTGTTCAGCCCAGCAAAAAAATAAACAGCTTCTGTAAGGCTCAAACCCAGGACCCTGCATACCATAGCCAAAGTGATTTAACACTAAACCATGTCAGATATACATAACCCTGATGTTTCACAAATATATCATCCAGCCCAGTCATTCAACAGTGCAGGAAATGTTTTTAAACATGTAGATGTATGTGCGTGTGTGTACATATATTAATATCTATATATATATAGAAATACATACATATACATATGTATATATATATATATATATATATATATATATATATATATATATATAAACACACATACATACATATGCATATGTCTCTAGATCTATATGTCTACATCTATATGTCTATATATATATATATATATATATATATATATATATATATATATATATATATATATATATATATATATATATATATATATATATATATATATATATATATATATATATATATATATATATATATATATATATATATATATATGTATATACAGACATACATCTGTAGATAAAAATGAGAACATAACAAAAACATATATGCCCACATGCACCGTTAATAGGGTTGAGAGGCCCGAAACAACATACATCTTGTACAAATAGGTACAACCCCCCCCCCCCCACAGTCTGCCCTGCAATACACTACCAACTGTTGCAGATCCTATAACCAGGACCTGACACGACATGTACATGATGTTAACAGTACTCCATCCCACCAGTATGATGTCAGGCTGGTATCAGTAACATATCATGCAGTACAGTCCGGCTCCCATAGGAATGTACAATGTGGAAGCAATCAACATCCCTAGGATACATATACACAGACACATATATGCAGATACAAATATATATATATATATATATATATATATATATATATATATATATATATATATATATATATATATATATATATATATAGATATATAAATATATATATATGTAACTACACATACACACACAGATATATGTATAGGAAGATACATATGTAGAAGGTGCACACAATATGGAACAGCCACTATGCCTACAGTTACCACCTTACCAACTTAACACTGTATGAGCCACCCATAAAAATGACAATCATTGCCTGCAACATATACTCACAGAGAGGTCAAAGGATATAACACCACACACAGATTTTCATACATGGGAAAGCTTTATTTGTGTACTATTACAGTTGTATATGCCATGTCATATAGCTGTTTAGACACTGACATCCATATAAACAGAGTAATGCAACTGTGAAACAGTTATACTAATACAGTAGTCTGGAAAGGTTTACATATGTTGCTGTCCAGGCCGAGGCCTTCAAGTAGTACAATAGTAAAGACAGACTGGGCCACAGGATACCAAACAATCAACAATAAGTAATGCAGATGTATAGTCCAACAGCCTCTATCTACACTCTGTAAAGACCTCAGTTGACACAATGGGATGTATCTGTTACATAACAAGGCATAACTGACACCATCACAAACACACTGACAAACAGAATGGTCTGTATGGCAGGAGGCAGTAGGCCTGCATTTTCCCAAGGTGGATTGTATGGTAATGTACATCCAGATACCTTAAGGCAGCTTACTCCTGATACCCCAACATGTAACAGCCTAGGTTAGTTATGGTGCATCCCCCCCAGACTCAATAATACAGGGCCATATACGACTGTTACACTGGCCTCTGGAGTGTATAAGGGAACGCATGTATTGTGTAGGTGAAGCCCACACACATATGGCCCCAACATCACAGTATGTGTGGGGGACACAACAGCAGTGGACTGATGGCAGGAATGGCAGCATGACATACTCACAGCCCACTACATAACAACCCCTGACAGCATGTCATATGTGCAAAGCCTGGTATGTAGGTGGAGGACAGAGGCTGGAACACAGGCCCATATGTGTAAAACTGATGTCAACTGCTAACTGCTAAGCAAGTCGCTGGTGTTACAGGATAGTCTGCAACATACCCTTACTCAGGAATATGAAACTATTAAAAACAGAAAAGGATGTAGCCATGTACTGATAGCACTCAACACACACACTTCCAGTAATATATCTGACACAAGAGCTGTGTGATGGACAGACAAAAATATAATAGGCACACCTCTGGCCATCAAGAGGATAGGCCCACAGTTGAGAGCTATGCAGACAGACTGCATTCTAAGTTAAACTAGTATGTACACACAAACCCTGTAACACCAGTGCTATACAATGCATACAACAACACTCCTCACACTATGTCTGTAGTTTTGGAACCTCCTACAAATAAGTAGCTGGCCTGAGTGTGCAGGTTCTCCTGTAAGAGGTATTGCTACCTTTTGTCTATAAAACTGATGCCCACACACAGGAAGGATGTCCATCATACAGGAAAGGTAAAGGGACCACACCCACATGATGTAGGGATTTATAGTAGTTGGTTGCCATGACATTGGTAATTGGAAGTACTACACAGCATGCTGCATGCAAGTAGCAAGTGGAGGACACTGATTGGTGCAAAGGCCATCGTCTGATCATGTGATCACCTACAAATTCCATGCTGCAATCTATGCAAAGCAGTTTATTCCATTTACTGGAGAGAGACTGAGAGTGAGAGAGAGAGTGAGAGAGAGAGAGAGTGTGTATGAGGTAAAAAAAAAAGAAAAATACCAAACACTCTAGAAGAGTCTGCAGTCCCAGAACAGGTATGTGAAGTATCTTCTTCTTCTTTCAGCTTTTTCTCAGTTAGGGGTCGCCACAGCGGATCACCTGTCCGCTCATGATTGGCAGTGGAGTTTTACAGTGTCGAGTTGCCAGCCCGGCACCCAACCTTCCACAGAAGGCACACACACACACACACACACACACACACACACACACACACACACACACACACACACACACACACACACACACTCATGCCTAGGGCCAATTTAGAGTGTCCAATCTACCTACAGCATGTCTTTGGGATGTGGGAGGAAACTGGAGCACCAGGATGAAACCCTCACGACCACAGGGAGGACATGCAAACTCCGCACAGAAGGCACCCCAGCGAAGGATCGAACCAGAGAACCTCTTGCTGTGAGGCAGCAACACTAACCGCTGCACCACCATGGCCGCCCTGTGAAGTATATATGTATGTAATTGACCATAGTACTTGGTCCATAATAATGAGATAGATGATGTGGAATGCTTTATTTGTGCCTTCAAGTTTTGTTGTAATGGTGTTCAGCTGAACAACTGCTAAGGACAATAGAGTCCGTCCCTGTGGGTAGTAGGCCATACCCCTCAACTGTGCAGAGCAGCACTGACTGATAAGATGGTGCTATTGTTCAGAGTTTTATGTGTGAATAGGTTGTTTTAAAATGTTTTAGTATGTATTAAATAAGTATATTTATTTATTTTATTTTATTTATTTTATATTTGTTGACCAGGCTAGTCTAGCTGGATACATATCCATTTTCAGTAGAGGCCCGGGGAGAAAAGCTCCAAACATGAGTAAATTATAACATTCAAACATTCAAAAAATGACTAGTTTCAATTACATAGCAAGACATACTAAGAAAAGTTATTAATTTGTGAACAATGTATGGTTTCATTAGAGTAGGTGTAAGAAATAATCAAGTATTAGTTCTTTAGTAGGTGTCATGTACAATCAGACAAGAGGTTACAGTATTTGAACATTAGCATTCCCTTGAAAAATAAATCATTAAGTCAGCAAAAAGAAGAGGATGGGAAGGAAAAGATGCAGGTAAAAAAGAATGGGTTGGTCATAATTATTCAAGAGTTGTAGGGGGGTATTTGTTCTGGAAGCAGGAGAGGAAAGGGGGGGGGGAGAAGAAAGAAAAGTATGATTCAATCAGGTTTTGAGCAGGGGCAAAGCCAATGTATTTTTAGGTGATCTCTGAGGTGTTTCTTAAAGATTTATATTTACACTTGTTTTTATATATTTACATATTTATGTGATGAAAGATGTTAGAGAATGTTTTTTGTAGGTATTTATGTTATTTGTTTAAAACTACCATTTTTACCATTTTTATAAGCACTACTGTTGGAACTACTTGCTTAAGAAATACATATATAGCACTTTAATTTCATCTTTGGACACAAGATGGTGTTATTGTCCGGAGTTTCATGTCTGAATAGGTTGTTTTAAAATGTTTTGGTATGTATTAAATAAACATATTTATATTTATACTTGTATTTATATATTTAGTTATTTATGTAATGAAAGATGATAGAGAATGGTTTTTGTAGGTATTTATGTATTTGTTTAAAACTATTTCAAAAGGTTTTATAGGGAGGGATATTTATTAAGTATATGTAATTATATTAAAAAAAGCACCAACTGGGCAACAGCACTAATTAAGTATAGGGTGTTTAAGGGAAGAATTGTAATAGGTATGCATTTCCATTTCATCTGAGGAAGTCTTTAAGTGACGAAAATGCATCTGTGGTGATAACAGTGTTTATGGTTTTATTTTTACAAGGAGGTGTGTTCTAATGTGAATTCAGTGGAGTCGTGGCTTGTTGGGATTGCTCTCCTTTCTTTTTCTTGGTAGAATTTTTTAGAGCAATTTATTATTCCTGCTTGATAAGATGTAAGCCATCATAGTGTGTGTTGTGTAATGGGAAGTATGTATATTACATGGCCAATAGCTGGTGGTGGAAGTAATGCCATTATGATGGACACGTAGGATCCAAAGCCCACCCCTTGCAGGATACTCAGGTTTATCTGCATTGTAGCATGCAGGAATACCATAGGTGTGTAATAGAGTTACCTGCAATCTGGCCCTACATATACCCCCTGATGTCAGGCTGTGTTCATATGTGGCACCTGTCTGTGCTGTAGCAAGGCAGAACAGTGCAGTTGTGCAGGAAGGTGTTGTGAGATTGTGGACCTGATGTCTGAATGTACCCCACATATAGGTATGCATATGTGTACATATGTACACATATATAATATATATGTACACATATATAATATAATATATATATATATATATATATATATATATATATATATATATATATATATATATATATATATATATATATATATATCCAGAAATACACAGATACCAATGTGTAGACATATATATAAGCACATATATACATCACATGTGGGATGTGCTATATCACTCTGAGGCACCCAGTACACATTCACAGGGCCAACATGCTCCTCCTGCTCAGCTGCTGTTGTGAGTAGTAGTGGGTGGAAGGCTTGTTCCCAATGTGTACATATTGGGGCCCATGGGGTGTCCACATCACAGTAGCTACACATATATACCTATATGCACATGTCTACATATATACAAACACACACATACAAACATATATGTATGTAAATACATGTTTCTTATATTACTACCACAGTGCCACATGCTATGTGCGAGGAAACAGCACACATAGCAATACACACAGATATCTACAGCTGTCAGTGTGTGCAACATGGATGGGTATGTCACATGTGAACCCCTTGTTGGGACCAAATTGCCTTTGTCTGTGAAGTATGGAATGGGAATATGGGAAATAATGGCAGGTATAGTTGTGGAGGTGGTCAGGGTTGGTAGGTATAGAGGACAGCCTACAGGGGTGGTATGTGACACATGTGGTGGCTAAACACCCTGGATGGTGTGTGTGGTCTGTAATGTGGACGTCCCATGGGCCCCAATATGGACACAATGGGAACAAGCCTCCCACCCACTACTACTCACAAGGTGCCTGGCCAGGAGGCTGAGCAGGAGGAGCATACTGGCCCTGTGAATGTGTACTGGGTGCCTCACAGTGATGTAGCACATCCCACATGTGTCTGTGCAGCCCGTTATGGAACAGACCCTGGACTTGACCTCAGGGGACAGGAACATGTCTGTGTGTGCCCCCGGAGGGGGGGACAACATCCCCTGGGTTGGTTCCACCTGATAGTATTGCTGGACCAGTACATGAGGAGGCCCCAGGGTGGGACACACATGTGATATGGCCGGGTAACATGGGAAGATGAGTTTGGAGAGGTTGTTCTGCTGGCCAATAGTACATATACATGCTATTGTGTCACTGTTATAGAACATATGTTGGTAGTAACAGTCTACACAATCCCAGAACATGTCCAACAGCATGCATAGATAACCGCAATAAGACATTATGTCAGATGTGCAGCACACACCTAGCAGGCATACCACAGCCATATATGGAACCATTGTGGCCCTGACAATGGCATGCAGGTGAATAGTCTGTAACAGGCCAGCAATGATAGTGTCCACACAAGGAACATGGCTACAAACACATTGCACAAAGCATGGTACAGTACATCTGCCCCACTGGTAGGGTTGCTGTAGCCATACCTATTGAGTTGTGTGTACAGTTTGTTGTCACTGATATGGTGGGGAGTGACAGTGATGTGTATTAAGAACTGTGGTAACCTTGCTACATGGCCTGCTCACACTTGTGTCCATCTTTATGTTTTTCAGGCACGATGTCTCATGCAAGGCTGCCAGCCTACTCAGCAGCAGAAAATGACATCCTGCTGGATGGACTAATTCATCACTATGCAACCTTGTTTGGCCAGGCTGCCCATGATTAGCAGGAGTGGACCACCCTGTGGAACGGCTTAGTCCACAGGGTCACTGATGTCAGACTGCACAACCGCAGTTATGAGCAGGTCCAACATCATTGTTCTGACCTGCTTTGCAATGCCCATCAGTGTGCTACTGCTGTCCGGGGGGATCACCTCGCCACAGGGTGGGCCATGTCATCTATCCCCCCTGACACATGTGGAGGAGCTCCCTGCCAGCCTCATGACACCTGCCTGTCTGGCCACCCACCAATCACCAGACACATTTGTGGAGGTGGGTGCCACCCACACAACCGGCCGAGGACCATGCAGGTAAGGCCATAGGGCACATCTGTAGACCACTGTTGCATATACATCCACATCGGTACAGGTAGATCATGCATATCTGACATGTCATAGATATATTTTGTTGCTGCATAGTAGTGATAAACAGATGTCCATATGTGGCAGTATTGTGGAAATATATTGTTGATGTATTGTAGTACACCACCCCCCCTGTAGCACTGCCACAGTTGTGGCAACTGACTTTGCATCTCTCACCCTCTTATGTAGGTCCCTCTGGGATACCACGAAGGCAGCAGCCTGTTGCTCGTCAGTATGGTTTATGTAGATGCTTGCCAACACACCAGGCATGCTATGGCTATGGTATATGCCATGCACACATCTAACACACCTACCCAGAATGCATGCTGTACATGTGCACATATTGTTGCTGTGAAATACATGGCATCACAGGGGTGACCATGATGGGGCAATGGAAGGGTATGTCAGACACCTGCATGATAACTAACATCCTGTCATTGCGGAATGTGTCCACGGGGAGTAAAATAATGGTGGGGGACATGGCCTACAGTAGGGACATGTATGGAACAACACCCATATACAGTGCAACACCAGTGTGTATAGATGTAGGACAATGGCAACTGCTGCAGAAATACACTATGGCATAAGACATTACACTGGTCCACAGTATCAGCTGGGACTAGGCTGTAACATGTGGTGTTCACTGTATGGGACACTGCAAAGTGACACACATGTGTAGGGCTTACTTGTCATGCATCTGCAAAAAGGCTGAAGGAGGGGGGAGGGATGTCAGCATGGCACACCAGTGCACTGCAGCAGGGATCCTAAGGATGCTAAGAATGGCTGTATCTGCACATAGTCAGGTTCAGGACCTTTTCCAGGCATAACCCTACCCCCACAGCAATAGTGATGGCAGCGTGTAAACACCAAGCGATGTGCAAATGAGTAGACCTTGCAATCATGCAGAATAGGGGGACATATGTAGGGCAGACTGAACATACACTGGCAAATGCAGATGGCCCACACTGGTATACCCCTGCCAGGAGTAGTGACTGCTGTAGTACACACAAAAAGAGGTGCGACAAACCATCATGATAAGGGTGTGCACAAATATGCCAACACATGTGTATGCATCACGGTCAGCATCCGCACACCGAACACATTCTGTAGGCACTACATGTGAAAGTACAGGACATATATCATATATAAGGCTCATGTACTGCTAAGATATGCAGTGATGTGGTCCCATAGTAGATCAAGGATGGGTGCGTCATATCAATAAAGGTGTGTACACCTCCCATAGCGACAGTATGCTTTGATGGTTGTCATTGTAAGAGTATTGGATTGGTCATACATGGTCCGCTGATGTTGAGAGCTGTGCATCAGACATCAGGCGTTCACAAATGACATCTGTCCGCATATCATACCAGGTATGTATTGGTGGAAAACATAGAGGTTGTGAGCATTAAAGCTGACATAACTGACACAGTAGTACACATTCAGCAATGGGCTGTACACCTGTGAGGTGTGGTGCACAGTACATGGCAGCGTGCTGAACGGGTGAACAGAAATACCGGGTTCATGGGTGCAGTGGTATCCAGGGGAAGGGGCTTCACCTAGTGACACAGCACATGCATCACACACATGTATACTGTTGCTAGCATGGATTGACTATATAGCTGCACTGCATGATGTTGAGTACCATAAGTTATGCATGTTAACAGAGGGGTAATAGGAGGACTGTGTGTACTATCATTGTGCAACCTCACCTGTGTGTGTGTGTGTGTGTGTGTGTGTGTGTGTGTGTGTGTGTGTGTGTGTGTGTGTGTGTGTGTGTGTGTGTGTGTGTGCGCACGCGCGCGTGCTGGTGGGTAGTTAGCTTGTCTGTAGGGTCACTCTAGTGAAGTGGAGGGAGGTTGATGCATGTAGGATGCTTGTGTGCATGTGTGTGTGTTTGTGTGGCTGGCCATGTATGCATATGTGTGATTGTGGGGTGTTCATACAGCAGTATCTCCCTCTGGGATCATGAAGTACATGTACATGGACTGCCACATTACACACCAGGAATACTTGCCATGTGTGTAATCATAGGACAGCTGATAGTATAATATGGTCTGTAGCATGGAACAGGCATTGAGAGGGAAGATGGACACCAGGTACACCCTTAATATCCCATTCAGCAGAGAGGTCACCTACAACCCATGTATGCAGCACTACAGATGCATTGGGGAAGTACTAGTCAACACCAGGGAGTGTATCTAAATATTACAGTTGTCACATGATAGGCTGAATGAGCAGCATATCTGGCATGTACTTAGCATTACATACACATGACACACCAGTGCATGATATTATGGATAGAACATAGTAGCCTACACATATAGGGGACATGCACATGATGTCCGGACATACACAGGGTGATTACCGAATGACAGCAGTGATGCCATCTAAAAACCACTACACACAGGTCAGGCAGGTAATGTAGTAACAGGTCTTGTGTTGAGACCACTTGTGTAGGCATTTAGAGGACTAATATGTTAATGAGTGGTATCAATGTGTGAATGTTAACAAGTGTGATGCAGGCTAGGGTACCACATAGACATATACATGGGACTGTCTGTAAAGTCATTGACAGGTAGGTATTATGGATGTGTGTGTGTGTGTGTGTGTGTGTGTGTGTGTGTGTGTGTGTGTGTGTGTGTGTGTGTGTGTGTGTGTGTGTGTGTGTGTGTGTGTGTACTGTTAGGCAATGCTGTACAGGTTTTAAAGTGCGTTTATTGTTTTCCCCCACAGGTGGCAAGGTGAGTCAGGGTACCTCTTGCATACAGACACCAAAGATGATAGTACTGTTGAGGCACAGGTGGGGTTGGCAGGGGCCAACACTGTGCCATCATTTGACATCCCCCTTTTAGCCACCCCAACCCCGCACACAGTTTCAGTACCTATACATACCCCATCACCAGTGGCCATAGTGGAGGGACAGCTAGTGTTTGGTGGCAGTGCACAGGAAAGTGTGGTAACCATGCCTACTATGTCTGGTCACAGCAGGCATAGCCAGATGTCCGACAGTGCACCACATAGGCAGATGTCCCAAGGTGCTCATGGTAGGGCCGCTGGACATCATGCCCCTGGAAGAGGCGACATAGCTGGTAACAGCAGGTGTATGTTTCAGGCTGTCATGGTGGTGCAGGCACATATGGAACATTACACCAGACAGGGCCTGAGGTTGCAGAGGGCTGCTCTCACATCTGTAAGTGACAACATATGTGAACTGTCTGGTACCATCTGTGCTTATACCGAGCTCATGGATAGATGGCATGGTGAGATGATGGCCCTCATCAGCCGTGATGTGTCCGTGGTTAAACATGTGGTGGGGGTGCAGTGATAGCTGCATGGACATAGGCCAGCAACACCAACAGCTGATAGTCAACGTAGACATGCTAGGACACCAAGGGGCTCCTGTATGGCAGTACCAGCCCCAGCAGTGCAGGGGGGTGCTGTCCACCCCACGCCACAGCAAGCCACATGTACATGGTCCTGGCCAGTCCCAGGAGGGACCTGATACCAGTGGACATTTGTCATCAACATGTGAGAGTAGCACAATGAGGCCTGTACCTGGACATGCCCATGGAACACCTGGCAGGCACAGTCCTCATGTCCATGGCCAGAGGCAGTGAACTGCACACCCTGTCAGGTATGGTCTGCAGCTGTCCATAAACACCTGTGTAGGGCAGCCACATGGCAGAACTGTGTGCATGCATACCCACACACTATACAAACACACCTAGGACAACCCCATACCTATACACACCACAGCACCATGCCCAGCTCACCACAGTACACCCCTCACCCACACACATGGTGTCAAATGTATGGCCCACCCTCGGCCTCTGGCAAACCAACATCACACCCTGTGCATATGATGATACCTGTGACACATCCCTGTCATCCATACCTTCAATGCAGGGACAGGCTAATATGGTTCTGATGCACATGGTGACTGTACTACAGTGTACCAACGTACTGCAGTGTAACATGTAAGGAGTGAAGTGCAATGCATATACGGCAGGTAGTGTAGCCATCCAACAATGATGCATTATAGCTGTTAGTAACACTGGTTGATTGTGGTCTCCATAATGTTATCCATTTGTGTTGTAGGTGTACATGTGTCCGCACAAGGATGCTCTGTGCATATGATGATACCTGTGCCACATCCTTGTCATGCATACCATCAATGCAGGGACAGGCTAATATGGTTCTGATGCACACGGTGACTGCACTACAGTGTACGACAGTACTGTAGTGTAACATGTTGTAAGGAGTAAATTGTAATGCATATATGGCAGGCAGTGTAGCTGTCCAGCAATGATGCATTATAGCTGTTACTAACACTGGCTGATTGTGGTCTCTATAATGTTATCCATTTGTGTTGTAGGTGTACATGTGTTAGCACAAGGATGCCCTGTGCATATGATGATACCTGTGCCACATCCCTGTCATCCATTCCATCAATGCAGGGACAGACAAATATGGTTCTGATGCACACAGTGACTGTACTACAGTGTACCACAGTACTGCAGTGTAACATGTTGTAAGGCGTGAAGTGTAATGCATATATGGCAGGTAGTGTAGCTGTCCAGCAATGATACATTATAGCTGTTAGTAACACTGGCTGATTGTGGTCACTATAATGTTATCCATTTGTGCTGTAGGTGTATATGTGTCAGCACCAGAATGGTCTACAGTCATGTTCCACAACAGGGTATGGCACTGTGGTGACACCATGGTTGTGACATATCTGGGGTACAGTTGAACACATGTCACAGGTTACTAAAATGGTTATTGCCTGTGCCACATGGACAGGTGGCCCTCTGGGGTGTGTATAGCCTGCAACCTGATGTAGACCCATCCACATACACACACACTGTTACTTGGAAACACTGGGACTAGAACCCTACCTAGCTATGTAGTGATAATGAAGTGTGTGGCTTACATTGCACACACCACACAGCATTTAGGGTGAGGTGTGTCCCAGGTTACATGTTACATGCAGAACATCCCCACACATGTACAGTATGCTAATGGGGATGTAATAGGTGTATATGGAAAATACGTAGTGTGACATACCTCCATATACACATAAACAGACACATAAAAGGCAAACACACATCCAAGGGACCAGGGCCTATCGCTGCTAACAAAATTGACCATGTGTCCAATGTGTTACAGGTAGGCTGCACACAGCACATGCATAACTGACCTGTAATATGGTATCAGTGACCTGTATGGTTGATGGTGACAGTGGTAACCATAATGTGGTACATGCGACATATACCAGGTGTACCTTGGTGTAATGACAGTATACGCAGCACCCACATCCCCCAGTGGATATTGTACTCCCTGAAACCCATGATGACACTCTGCCATATACACCATCACACATTGGCCGCAACTGCGATACAACCCATAGTATACCCCAACAGTGGTACTACAGGGATATGCATCTAATGCACATGCCACATATGTAGTAGGGTGTTGTATTGTCATGCTTCACCTATGGCAGCAACAATGCTATCTGTACTACTGTGTGGCAATGGGTATTGTAATAGGAGTATGTGGCCTCGGTATGCTGTACCCTACAGATATACGGACATGCACACATACACATACATGCCAGAACACAATGGGTATCTCATGCCTATCACCCCTTTTGTACAACACTGTTGTGCTGGTACTGTAATGCTCATGTAGCCAGTATGGGGAGGAGCAGCTTAACAGGGTACATGTAATGTCCCATACAGCAGCAGCCACAACTGACTATGGCAATGTGTGTTGGGTTGGTTGTGAAGGCCCTCATGGAATTTCCAAGTACAGGTGTGCTAACACACAGACACTGCTATACTCAGTCATGCACATGTACACATGTGTCAGTACAGGGGTGCATCACTGCAGGTGGTCAAAGCTGTCTACCTAGCTATTGTCCAAGGAGAGATGGGTTGTGTAGAGGTTGTGTGTACAGTGGTATCCTGCCACTTCCGAGGTGGCAGCAGGCAATCTATTGACAGACATTACTGTGGTGACCCTCAGGGTGAGAATGACATGCATCAGCCAATCCACCAGGTGTCTCCTGCACATGGCCACTGAGGTGATCAAGTTGACATGTATGCAACATGCATTACAGCACATGGTTAGTGTCTGTGATGGAGACCTGTACCCAAGCATGTTTTGTTGACTGTGGTAGTGTAGTGAAGGTACCCATGGCATGTGGTGCATACAGGGTGACATCTCCTATATGTGCCAGTTCTTACACAGCTGGGCAGACATGTCAGTGTCAATCAAGATTAGGTTCCTGCATATATCCCAGCTGGATACCTGCCATCTGCACATCTGTACAGGGACTGACAGTCATCAGCTTGGCAAGTAGCTATGCAGTAGGATGACGCTGTCAACAGATAGACTTTTGACAACAATATGTATGCCATAACTACATGTCAGTAGCCCTCACTAACATGTGCTGTACAGACGGTAGTCTACAGTTACATTCTACATGTCGGATCATTACCCAGTAAGGGGTATATACTGTGACACAGCTCACACACCAGGGATACAACAGGGGGGCCTCAGAGTCCAGCTATTCCCACAGGTGTACCTGTTGTCAGTACTAAATTTAGCACTCTGCTCTTGCCTGGGTAAGCACTGTCAACAGTAGTACTGCTATGATACACTACATGCCAGTGTGACAGCACGTACCCTGGGCTACTACCCCTGTATGTAACACATTCACATGGATAACAGTCCTGTAAAGGCCTCATGTACGTCTGTTTCCCAGACATGAACTCAACTTTCCTCAATTGTCTAGAGGCATGTCTATGGGTCAGCTCCCAGTGTTTTCTCCTGTCTACCTGATGAATTTGGGCATCTTGAGGCAATGCAGCAATTGCCTCATGTGCACAGTCAACCCTCTCCTCCTACCATCCAACACTACAACCTGCAAGAGATGCACTTATATAGCCAAACTGGAAGCAAAGCTGTCTTCACCCAAGACTGGACTAGAGAGTCAAGAGGAGAATGTAAACACTTGCACCACACCACACTCATCACATAGTCCCTCAAAACCTACACCACCAAAACACACAAATAGAAACACAAAACACACACCTAGATTTGCGGAGGCTCTCAATAAAAATCTACCCAAGCAACAGGGGCCTACAAAGCAGAAACGCAAGAAACCTCCACCGCCCAACACAACCCAAATGACACATAGCTCACAAACTCAGTGTGCCACTCAACCACAGCCCATAAGGCATAACAACGTACCCAACACTCTAGTCATAGGTGACTCTATAGTCAGGCACACTGATGTTCCACTCACCAGGCTAAACAAGGAGAAAGTTACTGACAGCTGCCTGTCAGGTGCCAGGATCCGCCACATAATGTACGGACTCAGGTCACTCTACAACAAGTACAAATATGACTCTGTCATTGTCCATATTGGTGTGAATGACCTGAGACATACCTCCCTGGACTACATGAAAAGAGACATGGAGGATCTGTCTGATCTTGTAGCCCAGGCAGGTATGACCCTAGCCCTGAGTAGCATCCTGCCATCACCCAGAATGATACCACAGTACAAGGACAAATTGATTGACTTCAACAATTAGCTAAGCTTCTGGTGTCATTCTAACGGGATCCAGTATCTGTCTGCCTGCGATGACATGATCGACAAACCATGATGGTTTGCCAGAGATGGCCTGCACCTGTTGCCCTTGGGATTATGGATACTGGCTAAGGCTCTTGCCACCCCTATAGTGCCTTTTTTAGGCAAGGTTCAATTGACAAATTCACCACCACAACAGGTACAAGCAAGCAAAATCTGAGGGTAATGCTACTCAATGCTAAAAGTCTAAACCTCAAAATGCACTCACTCAAGGCATTCCTTAAAATGCAGTGACAGAGACCTGGTTCAAGGCTCCAGAGAGCACCCCTGCATTACCAGGCACCAAAACACTAAAGGTGGAGGAGTGTCCATATTCATTAAGGATATCCACACCTCCAGGCTAGTTGCTAAGCATAATGCATCCGAGATTATCCAAGTGCAACTAACTCTGGGCAAGACCACAATCCAAAGTGTAGCTTCTTACAGATCCCCCACCATGCCCCATGATTCCCATTCCTCATTTCTTGATACGCTGGAAAATATTAGGTTACAACCTAACATCCTAATAATGGGCGAATTTAACTACCCCACCATTAAGTGGGAAAACTACTCATGTACCAACTCTTGTGCTCAACCTTTTCTGGAATTCATAAATTCCAACGCGTTGGATCAACTTATCCCCACCCCCACCAGGGTCAGCAATATCCTAGACCTGGTCATTACCAACATGGGCAAGCAATGTTCCACACCAGAGGTCAATTCCTCATTGGTCAGATCCGACCACAAGCTAATCACCCTAGACATCCACATCCTGCCCCACCCCCCATTAGGGAAACTACCATAAAAAATTTCTCCAAAGCCAACTTCACGCTTCTTAAGACAGAAGTGGCAAACTTCACAACACCCATGCTGATGGGCAATAGAGGTATGACTGCTGAATCCTACACAAATGCACTTTATAAGCACTTACATGAGTGCATGGATCATGCAATCCCTAACAGAACCAAAATGCTATCCTCCAAAAAAGGAAGCCAATCTGGTGGTCCCCTGCCATAAACAAACTCTACAGCAGAAGAAAGAAATTGCTGTAAAAAAGAGTAAAATCCCATGATTGGTGGAACTCCCTTATCAGCCTCAGTAAGAAGCTGAGATCCCTCATAAAATCCTCCAAAGCTAGTTATGAAAACAAAATTGCCACTGATTCTAAAGACAACCACAAAACATTCTATAGCTATGTCAAGAATCTCAATGGCAACACTCAGATCTGCTCTGAGTTACAGCACAATGACATTAAATATACAGAACCAAGTGATATTCCCAACATCCTGGCAGATAGGTTCATTACTAACTTTACCCCCCCTCTCATCCCCTAAAGGGCCCATCTCTATACCAGAAAAATGCAAGGATCCTGTAATCACAGCTGCACAGGTAAAAAACACACACTTCAAAGCCAAGAACACAGCATCCATGGGACCTGACAACATCCCAGGCTGCAGTCTACATGAACTACAGAATGAACTGCCACCCCACCTAAGTACCATGTTCAATCATAGCCTCACCTCAGGCTTTGTGCCCACTGAATGAAGCACAGTGACAGTTATCCCACTCCATAAAGGGGGAGCCACCATGGACCTCGGGAACTACCGCACCATTAGCCTGATGAGCCTTGTCTGCAAGGCTATGGAATGTATCATCATGGAACTTATAAACAATCACATTGGTAATCTCCAAACTCTAAACCCCACCCATTTCAGATTTGTAAAAGGCAGATCATGTCTCCTAAACCTGATAGACCTCTTTGAAGCAGTCACCAAAGCCATAGATGAGGGTAGGGTGGTTCACACAGCCTATCTAGATCTCGTCAAGGCTTTCAACACCATCCCCCACTCTGGAATTATAGATAAACTCACTAAACTAGATATAAATCCCTATGTCACAAAATGGGTTGCCAACTGGCTCACTGACAGAACACACACTGTGAAAGTAGCAGACTTCAAATCCAACTTCAGACCAGTGAGAAGTGGAGAACCACAGGGTTCAGTCCTGGGTCCCCTCCTGTTTGGTATCTACTTTTCTGAAGTACAGGCTAACACAGAAGGTCTTTGGCTATTGAAGTTCGCAGATGACTGCAAACTAGGAGCCATAATCAAATCTCCTAACGATGTGGACATCCTACAATAGGGCCTCACTGAGACAGATGTCTGGTATCAAAGCCAAGGCCTCAAGCTCAATGCCAAAAAGTGAATTGTCATCCCTTTTGGTAAAAACTCTGTATCCATGAACTACCACATAGGCGGTAGTCTACTTAACACCAAAAGTGTGATAAGAGACCTTGGGACACAGATGGACAGTAGTCTCTCCTTTTATAATCACATCATCACAGTAGTCAGGAAATCTTTCTACGTGGCACACCTCATCACAAAATGTTTCTCATCCAGGAAAAAAGAAGTCATTCTTCCCCCTCTACTCATCACTCATTAGACCCATTATAGAGTACAATGCCCCTTTTGGTATGTACCTCACAAGACATCTACAACAATTGGAAAGGCTGCAGAAATGCCTCAGAAAGAGGATTACTGGCCTCAAACAGATGCCCTATGCAGACCGTCTCAAAAAACTCCAGCTTTACTCCATCACATATCGCCTACTCAAAGGTGATCTCTGCCTAACATACAAAGCTATGTCCAACCCAGAGCTGCTGGACATGCTCCACTTAAAGAAATCCAAATCCCTCCGCACTACAGGCTCTAGGGACTGAAACCTTGCCATCACAATAAACAGAACATGCTGGAGGGATAGATTCCTGTCCCAGAGACTTCCCATACTCTGGAACATACTACCTATCTATATCAAACAAAGCTCCTCATTAGCACTCTTCAAGAAAAATCTTGATGATTGGATGGGAGATAGGAAATTCACCCTGGGGATCACTTCTGTGGCTCTGCTTGACAGGGGCACAGGAAAATAATTGTCTTGGGTGGCGAAAGCCAGGGTACCATTTGGCTAGGGTTATGTAGGCCCTAGGACCAATAGCCTAGTACCTACCTATGAACCTATGAACAACCCTTGCTACTGTAATGACAGCACATAGGCACATGTATTGTACATGGCATTACATACACTTATTACAGATGTCATTACCCTGCTATGTTATCAGACTGGGTGGTGTGAACTGGTTACCAGGGCTAAGCCATGCCTAGCAAGTATATACATTGCTGCAATAGAACAGTTGAGCTGATTTGTGCATTGGTAAGTGAAGCCTAGACTGTGTAAGCGCCTGTACATTTACCCATAGCTTAGCACCACTTAACTTTGCACAAACCCATGCAAATGTGCTTAAAGCTGCTCAAAACTGCCTTAACCACCCTGTACCCAACAGCCTTTGTTCTGCCCAGCAACAAAATGAACAGCCGTTGCAGGTCTTGAACCAGGACCCTGTACACTAAAGTCACATCACCACAACACTTAACCACTGTGAAGACAGCTGTTATTTTACCAATATATATGTCAATACACATATTGAGTAGTACTGAACAATTGCCTTTACTTCCACAATTGTGTAGTACTTGTTATTAATATGACTGTTGCATCACATATTGTTTTATCATAATGTACACATAGCAGATACATACTGTGAGATACATCTGGGAGGGTATACACAACTGTGAGGTTTACACATGACAGGAATATGGCTTTATACATATAATTGGTCGATATATGTCTACATGTACATGCACATGTATACTCATACATATGTCTGTATACACATCTGTATAGTGCAACATATATATTGCCATGTGTACATCTCTTCATATGTGCACATATATATATATATATATATATATATATATATATATATATATATATATATAGCTATATATGTATGCACATCCTATGTGTTCAGATATGCCTATGTATGTGGGTATATATATGTAGATATCTATAACTATATGTGCATACATATCTATTCTGATATACCTATTGCTATCAATATATATGTAGATATCCATACGTATATGTGCATATGTATCTCTATCTGTATATGTGTAGACATATATTGCTCTGTATATTTATATATCTGAGGGTTTATATGTATATATATATATATATATATATATATATATATATATATATATAAGCACATATACATATCCATCAATGTATGTTGATATGTATATGTATATTTATCTATATAGACATATGAATAATTATATATACATATATGTTCACCATAATTCCTGAACATGGAGTGAAGCCCTACCTCATCCCCAATAGTCCCAACCTCTTAGTGCAAGGGGATGTCAGGTATGTATTGCAGGTATATTTGTAGACTATTGCCACTGTAATAGGGATTGTCTTCACAGACATGGTGTGTGTGGGAGGTCACATCTGCTTTTAACATGTATGCCATTGGCTACTGACAGACATCCTAAGGACATCATAGTACAGTACCACTGCTAGCACAGTACTGCCCCTATGGACTACAGCAGAGATATTGCTAATATATGTGGACAGTCTGATGCACTCTGGTCAGTCCAGAGGTATACACAGAACCCCTTAGTGCAAGACATGTGGACCAAGCCTGACAATGTGAATGTTAACAGCCATGTAGATGGGTATATCACGTAAATACTGGTATACATTTGCCCCCATAGATTATGCATTCACCAACCCCTGTCTGTCCTGACACATAATAACTGCTGCTAGAGAGGTGCCATGGCCACATACTACCCACTAGTTAGTGACATACATCTGTACAGCATCCCACTGCTTTGTCTGACATACATGACTGTTATGGTGGCCTGCAGCAGTACATCTGGCAAGTATCTGGACATGACATCTCACTGGGTAAGTATACTAAGCTACTAGGCATGTAACAAAGCACTGTGCAGGCTACAGGCAGACTCCCTCAACACTGGCCTACATGTCATATGGGGGAATACACATGTACCTGCATATATAGCAGGCTCTACAGGCATGTCAAGGCACAGAGTAACAGACACCTGTGTGAAAGTGCATAACCACAACCAATGTGAACACAGCCACAGCCACATATGGTAAGCTAGCATAATATTACAGTATATGGACTATCTGATCAACACCATCCTCATATGTGCCACCCACACAGTAACCCTACATATACTGGGCCGCTACACAGTGTGGTCTGATGCCTGTCTGTGGTATGGGAAATGTGTGTGTTTGGCCCATAAACATGTAAGCCGATAGGGTAATATACAGTGGAGCAGCATGTCACATCAGATAGAACAAGACCAAGAACAATGACATCTACCACAGTCTGTACACAGGCCAAGGTACATATTCACAAAACACGCACTGCCAACAATCAACATAAGTACCCAGACCTCAGTACTGTACACACAACCACAGAATGCCCAGGTTATGTCCTCAAATATAACCCCTATAATACATAACATGTGTAGCAGTCTGATATCTCACTGGCTTATCAGATACAATGTCAATAAATCATATACACCTCTTACTGCATGACATATGTACAAAGGTTGACAAAGTTGGGGCTGGAGCCACAAACACAGGGCCAAAATTGACATGTTGCTGTGATAACCTCACACATTTACTGTTGTAACAGGGTTTGTTGCAACATATGTCCTATGAGGGATATGAAGTCAGTAACTCTCATGGCTGTCACCATCTACTGACTGCAATCCCCACAGTACCTTCTGCAGTTCACAGATAGGTGCTCTGTGGGTAACACAAGAAACAAAATGCACCGCACACTGCCCAGTCTGCAGATGACCTTACAGATGGGTGTTTCCTGATAAACATAGCACTGACATGACAGGTATTAAAACATGTAGGATAGCCATATCCACACACACCCTGTTAAACCAACATTACTCCAAAGGCAGTATAGCAGCGCTTACAGTCTGTAGTCAAGTCAGGCACATCCCCCTAATGTGTGTTGGCCTGTTGCTATAGTGTATGTTGTTACAGGTAAATCTCCAATCCATCTTTGATGCTGTTTGCCAAACAACATATCTAGTTCCTGCTCACAGCAAATGAAAAGGTCCAACACCAACATGATGTTCCAAG
The DNA here is from genome assembly GCF_019279795.1 of Protopterus annectens. Classification (NCBI taxonomy): domain Eukaryota; kingdom Metazoa; phylum Chordata; order Ceratodontiformes; family Protopteridae; genus Protopterus; species Protopterus annectens. Next base: position 291,279,548 of record NC_056737.1, read on the forward strand.
ATATTGGAGTGTGTTTCCATGCAATTGGCTATGGGAATGTTACCACAGCTGTTCCACATGTAATCAGCTAGAGGAGGGCTGCAATTTGTGCAGAGGCCATCAGCTGATCATGAGCATCACTTACAATACACATGCTGCTCCCTAAGCAAAGCAGGTGTAAGTCTCCACATCCACCAGAGAGGGAGTGAGTGAGGCAGACAGAGGCAAAGATAAGTCAGGGAGGGGTGGGAGAGTAAAACTTAAGCATATTTGTGTCACACACCTACCAGTACAGAGTATCAAACCCTTGACTGACTATGTATTGCTATCACATATCTATGCAGTTATTGGATGCAGTACATAGATTACATGTTGAGAAGCCCTCCAAATATATATGTGATGGTGAGTGACATCTGCAACAGTGATATGGTAGCTATACGGTAGGTGTAGTACACATGTCTGTCTGCATGAACAGGTGTCAGCGTCAACACAACCACACTCTCTCAGGGACCCACACACATTAACACACTTGGCAGGGTCAGGAATATAACTCACTAGTTAGATTGACACAAACCAGTACTGTGCAGGTATCACATGCACCACAGGGGTTATCCTGAGGTTATATGAGCAAAGGGTATGTGGAGGTGTCTGACATCAGACAGCATGCTTCAGTATGCCAATGGGGGTTGTAGTGAGTGTGAATGTGGTCATAGGCATCATAAACCACACACACAGACACAGTGCCAGTACTGACATGAAAGGGTGCATTGCTTCACAGGTGTGTAGTGGTCGACTGTGCCAGATGGCTATACAAGGCTAGGTGATGGGTATACCTTGGCATCAGGCCAGATGACAATGGTCTGCAGTGTGGCTCAGGGGTGTAGTGTCTGGATTTGCCCACACAGGTGGGTATTGCATTCACCATCCAGTCACCTGGGTAACTATTGTGTATGGCCACTGCTGTGCATTGCCTGCCATGCATGTGTTCCATAGTCCATGACATGGACGGTGTCTGGGATGTACACACGTACCACATGCATGTACAGTGACATGTGGAACTTTACCTGTGGTGTCTAGTCCATGTTGTGTACAAAGATTATTATCAAATGTGCCAGTCCTGGCCTCATGTGGCAGGAACTGTTAATGGACAGCAGATTGACCCTGCACCTACATTGATAGCATGATACAGGTATTCCCAGGTGTCAGTGGCATCTGTCCATACAGGGCATGTGGTTCAGGTATGGTATGTTCTTTGTGGGTCACATTTGCTGGCACCACAGGTGTTGCAGGTGTCCAGTGGGGAACATAGGGAAGGTGCACTGTCTGCATGTACCTGCCTATTGGACTGATGGACAGGGTGCCATGACCTTTGTAGCCCACTGCAATCATACCATGGTTACTATCAGTGGGCAATATGCAGGGTGCTACCAACATAGCGGCTGTTGCCTAAGCAAGTGTGTGTGTGTGTGTGTGTGTGTGTGTGTGTGTGTGTGTGTGTGTGTGTGTGTGTGTGTGTGTGTGTGAGACATGGGTTGAGAGTGTTCTCTGAGTAATACAAGGGTTGCTAACTTTGTTCACCTGGCCTTGATGTCACATGTAGGGGTATGGATTTACACCCCAGCCTCTCAGATATTTCACATCTGTTATCCCTGTATGGTGGACATTGTGACATATAATTGTGCCACCATATAAGAAAATTGCAAAACCCACTCCACATTGAGTCCAATTGTTACACACACAACCACCTCCACACACGATATGAATGACAAACACACACCTGCCATGTCTGGGATTAGAACTCCTATCTAACTAGTTTATTACACTACAGCAGAACACAATTATAGGATGTGCCATGGAGGGTACTGAGTACTCCTTTCCAAAAGGTGTATTTCACAGTGAATGACATCAGCAGCATTGCCAAAGTAGGCATTTGAATTGTAGAGTGTGTGACTAGCCTAAAAAGCAGTGTTCCCTACACCGATATAGAAACACACACAACTGCCATGTGTGGGAATAGAACCCCTACCAAGGTTCTATGTCACACTACGGTACTACACTATTATAGGACATGCCACAGGAATTACTTGAGTACTCTTTCTCCAAAGGTGTATTTCACAGTGAATGACATCAGCACAATTGCCAAAATAGGGCATTTGAATTGTAGTGAATGTGACTAGCCTAAAATGCATTGCTCCCTACACAGACATAGAAACACAGACAAAAACATCCACAACTGCCATGTGTGGGAATAGAACCCCTACCAGAGTTCTACGTCACACTACAGCATTACATTGCTATAGGATGCACCACAGAGATTACTGAAGTACTCCTTCCCCAAAGGTGTGTTTCATAGTGAATGACATCTGCAGCATTGCCAAAGTAGGGCATTTGAATTGTAGTAAGTGTGACTAGCCAAAAAGCATTGCTCTCTACACAGACACACACACACACACACACACACACACACACACACACACACACACACACACACACACACACACACTTGTCATGTTTGGGATTAGAACCCCTACCTAGCTAGCTTATTACACAACACCAGTATGTAGTTATGAGACGTGCCACAGAGATTGCAAGGTTATGTCATTCCCAAAGGTGTATTTCACAGTGAATGACATCAGCAGCCTTGCCAAAGTATGGATTTTGAATTGTAATGAGTGTAACTAGCCTAAAAAACATTGCTCTCTGCACAGACACACGCAGTTGCCATATCTGGGATTAGAACTCCTATCTAGCTAGTTTATTGCATTACAGCAGTGCACAGTTATGGGATGTGCCACAGACATTACCAGGCTACACCTTTCCCAAAGTGTATTTCACAGTGAATGATATCAGCAGCCTTGCCAGAGTAGGGCATTTGAATTGTAGTGAGTGTGACTAGCCTAAAAAGCATTGCTCTCTACACAGAGACACACACACACTGCCATGTCTGGGATTAGAACTCCTACCTACCTAGTTTCTCACACTACAGCAGTTACGGGACGTGCCACAAAGATTACTGGGCTACACCTTTCCCAAAGGTGTATTTCACAGTGAATGACATCAGCAGTCTTGCCAAAGTAGGGCATCTGAATTGCAGTGAGTCTGACTAGCCTAAAAAACATTGCCCTCTACACAGAGACACACAAATACATTTGCCATGTCTGGGACTAGAGCTCCTACCTAAGTAGTTAGCACACTACAGCAGTATGCAGTTATGGGATGCACCACAGAGATTACTGGGTTACACCTTTCCCAAAGGTGTATTTCACAGTGAATGACATAAGCAGCCTTGCCAAAGTAGGGCATTTGAATTGTAATGAGTGTGACTAGCCTAAAAAGTATTGCTCTCTACACAGACAGGGACACACACACAAAGTTGTCATGTCTGGGATTAGAACTCCTATCTAACTAGCTTATCACACTATAGCATTACACAGTTTTAGGACATGCCATGGAGATTACTAGACTACACCTTTCCCAAAGGTGTATCTCAAAGTGGATGACCTCAGTAGGCCTGTCATAGTAGGGCTATGGGGAGGGCAGTGTGTGCGCATGGGTCATAACCCATTCATCTAGAGGTTGACGCACCATGTGCGGGCACACACAGGGTAATATTCCACAGGTATGTGTATACAGCTGCTAGATGACTACTTCCTTGTACAGGCATGTTGCACAGCTAGCATTTGCACCACATAGTCTGTAATGCTGATGGATATTAGTGGCTAATGTCTACAGTGAGTGACATTTAAACCTCATGTGGTTGTAGCCATTTGGCTGTGTGCTGGGTGGGACAGGCCTCATAATGGATGGCTCCTTGTCAAAGTCACTCTCTTCCACACATCTATGTGCATCTACTTTTGGCTAATTATAGTGTGTTGTCCTTGGATATATGTCTGTATTCCTATCCACTGGGTCTGCAAAGCATGACTGGCGCATACTGAGGAGTGTATGCACTAATATCTGCAAATGCCAGATATATATGGTCCACTGTTGTTTGCAGACATGGGCTTCATTTGTTTAAGTGTGTGAGCATGCCCAGTATGACCTTTCAGTATGTTGTTGTCTGACATTGCCTTCATTTCTCTAAGTGTGTGAGCATGCCCAGTATGCCCTTCTGTATTGAATGTGTGGATCAATTCCAGGTAGTTTGTACTCCAGTCCAGACCTTTGTGTTGTACACCTACAGGTAGCAAACTGTTTTTGTAGGGTATCTGTCGATCATTTGGCAATATGGGAACAAACTGTGAAGGGGATAGCGTGTACTATAGGTGATTGCGTCTGTGCTGCTTCAGCTGCATGCTACTGCTGTTAGCAGAGGTATTCAGACATGTACTGTTATACACTGTGATGTTTTCTGTCCTCATGTACTGTTAGGTGGACATTCTTGCTCAAAGTGATGTCTTGGAGGACAAGGGAGACTGCAGCTGTGTCTGGTATTGTGAGGAGACACCTACATATTCATGGTAAGTTATGCCATTCTGGAGAGTGAGCTGCAGACACACTTGCTGCTGGGCCTGTGTATCTGGTTCAGCACCTTGGTACAGTGCTGGCAGAGGATCCCATACTTGTACATCCATCAACATGACAGTATGGCCTTATCCTGCTGTGGCGATGCCTCACAGGTGTACAGATTTGCACAGGTTACACAGAAGTAGGGGCCATTAGTTAGGACATTGCCCCTATTGTGGAGTATGGGCAGGTATGTAGCCACCCATTTATGTGTTTGCAGCCAGGGGATAGTGTGTGCACACAGCTTTGTGTCGGACCTTGCACATCCCATGCTTCCCCTGCTCCCACCCCCCCTCTGTTATACTATCCTCTTCCGTACATTATGCATACATTCTCTGATACTTTCCCTAAGGTTATCACCCCATCACAGCTGTGTGCTAGTGTTGGTCCACAGTTCATGCAGTGGGACATGGTGGATATGTTACTGTGGTTTGTCCACATGGCCTTGCATATAGCTTATGTGGAGTGTGTTATGTTGTTATTTGGGTGTCCATGACATAACATGCATTGGCAGTACATGTGAGACATAGGCCTTTGGCAGAGGCCTGTGAGCCATTAGGTGTTGCTGCGGGCTAGATGTGGCAGGCCATTGTATTCTGTCAGTCCTACAGTTTCAGCCCGCCATACAGTATATTCCCCTGGGGTGACAGAGTAGGTGTGCTAGGTGTTCATGCCAATACCTTCTATCAGTCTTGGTCAGGTGGTGTGGATGCTGGCAGGGTTCTACCTACAGCTAGAGACACACCTGTGTGGGACACCTGCACTGCATGCTGCATTCTTTCGCTATTGCCATATACAGGTGGGGTCATATTGTACCCATTCCCCACAGCAGGGACATGACCAGAGAGGTACCTGTGAGTGGTGTTTGTGTGAGCTGGGTGCATGTATGCTATGGACACTACTTGCATCTGACACACAGATATGCATGGGACATTCCAGTTATGCTGGCATGTGCAGGTACATAAGCTGTTTCCCAATACATCTGCCATACCTCCTTTGTGATCTGCAAGTGTTCGGGCAGACAACACTGGTATCCCCTACCATAGGACCAGATAATGTGACGCATACCTGTATGTACAATTCAATTCCAAGGGTGTCTCCATTTCACAGTTCACAATATATACTGTATGTCTGGGTACTTTCCCGTGTGTACTGCTTGTATATCTAGCCCAACAGCCATGCCATGTCAGTCTTTCAGATGGTGACACATATTACCACCATACATTTACAGTGACTTACTGCTAGCATGTGATATACTGGTGGGGATTGTCTTTGGCACTGGAGTTGTGAGAGCTTGTCCCTGTCATCAGCAGTAGTGGGCAATGGCCACCAGGTCTTACCTCAACATGCATACATACTGACCACTCTCACACAATATGAAACACACACCAACCTAACACACATACCTGCATATTGTGAAAATGCTATAACCTATCCTGCTACCTTGGGCACCTCTGGGCATCTGTGCTCCACTGGCATTATACCTACACATACATGTTACTACATTTCTACATAGGGTTGTGGGGGGGGTGCACGCCTGACTGTTACAATGTGTGTACATCGGATTGTGGGGGCACACCAGACCATTACTACATTTCTAAATAGGTTTTGGGGGCACATATCACTGTTACTACATGTCTAGGTTGGGTTTGGGGAGCACACCTGACTGTTTCTACATTCACACACAGGATTGGGGAAGGGGGGCACACCTGACTGTTACTACATTTCTACGCTGGATTGGGGGAAGGGGCACACCTGACTGTTTCTGCATGTCTACATAGGAGTGGGGGGCACACCTGACTGTTACTACATTTCTTCATGGGAATGGGGCGGGCACACCTGACTGTTGCTACATTTCTACACAGGATTGGGGGGCATACCTGACTGTTTCTACATTTCTACACAGGATGGGGGAGGCACACTTGACTGTTACTGCATTTCTACACAGGATTGGGGGGCATACCTGACTGTTTCTACATTTCTACATAGGATGTGGGGGCACACATGACATTTGTACACATTTACTAAGACTGTACTGGTATGTCAGGTACTCCATTTCATTCTGTATTCTAACCTATCATGCTGACTAGAGGCATATCAGTGTACTACAGGTCTTAGGTTTGATTGACCTACATATTAGTTTCTGACTTCCTACCCTTCAGAACTAACATCCCACTGCCTGACCTGCTGTAGTCTGTCTGTGTAGGCCTGGGGATTACCCACAGGCATCATTCAGAGGCCATAGCACAGCCTTTGTTTGTGTTTGTCTACACCTGTCATGCTGGCTGAGACTGTTGTTGGGTAAGTGAACCTCCCTGACTGGCATGTGTGAGTCATATGGACACACATGAGGCCCAGCACATTTCCTGCAGTGGGTTCTGTCACCCTGTGTAGTACTGGCTACTATGGTGACACCAGTATTTGTTACAGATCGCATGGTGCCACTATAGGTATCTACTATCGGCTGGCATACATTCAGCCACCTGATACCCTTGCATGCTCACATCCATACTATATATACAGGTAACAACACATTCTACTTCATTCAGCAATTGGTAGCTTGAGTGACTTACCTTGTGGGTGTGCCAGTACTGAGGGTGGTGCTGCAGGGCTGCCTATGTCAGATGCACATAGTACACTCCCTACACATGGTTGAGCACAGGTAGTGCCATCTTTGGCATCTCTTTTACTGTATGTGTGAGTCAGAGAGAGGTGTTATTCCCTCCTGTGTCTGTATATGTGCTATGCGTTGCCTCTTTGCCAAGACCAGGGCATAATGGGCATGCCTCCTTCTGCCTACTGGGGCAGGCACAGGTTGTTCCTCCTCTGAGTCACTCTATACCTGTGCAGGCCTTGGCAATGGTGGGGGGGCTGTGTGGCCCTGCCCCATGCTGTTCCTGCTGCAGCTGTTTCCGCAGGATCATATTGTGTAGCATGGCACATACGATGACAATTTGGGTACATGTAAATGGTGAGTACTGCAAGGCTACACCAGATGTGTCCAGGCATGGGAACCGTGACTTGAGCATCCCAAACACACAGTCTATTATAATTCTGGTTTGTGCGTGTGCCTCATTATGGAGTTCTTGTTTGGGTGTGTGTGCATTTCTGATGGGTGTCATCAGCCACTGCTCCAGTGCATAACCTGCATCCCCCACTAGGTGACTGTAAGGGATGTCTCCATTGGCAAATCTCTGGTACAGCTGCGTCAGATGCCAGATGTAGGAATTGTGATAGTTTCCAGGGCAGCCAGCACACGCATTCATTATTATGCCTTGGGCATCACACACAACCTGGCAGCTGATGGAGGGGAAGCCCTTGTGGTTGATGTAGACCCTACCCCGCTCATCGGGTGGTGCTTTGATGCATATGTGCATACAGTCTATAGCACCCACTACCTCAGGGTATTCTGCTATTTGGTGGAACAGTTGCATACGCCTCATGGGTGTTGGGGAAATATCCGTGCTCACCGGCATGTTCTGCCATGGCATCCAGGAACTGGTGGAGTACCCTGGATGATAATGCCTGTGAGATCCCCATCATATCCCCAGTTGGTCTTTGGAACATACCTATAGCTAGTATTCTTAGGCCTACAATACCTTGGTATCCACTGGGATGGATTCCCCTCTGTTTGTGCTGTGTGTCAGGCATGGCTGGCACAGCTCAACAATTTGCTGTAAGAGGTCCCTGTCCATCTTATAGCGCTCCACTATCTCCAGCTCATGTAGCCCCTGGTAGGTTACCTTGGGTCTGTACACTCTTCTCCGTCTCCTCACTGTGGGTTGGTCAACAGCATTCACATCCTCACCACCCTCAGCCTCTTTCACATGTTGTATGATAGATATTGCAGCTCCTATCATTTTGTTGTTTTGTTTGTTAAAACTTCCCCGCTTGTATACACCAGTGGTGTAGAGTATGGGAAAAAAACTTGAAGGAAAGGTGTTTGCATAGTTTATAGTAGTGTTCTGGGCTAGGCTGGTCTGCTGCCTGTGTAATTGACTGATTCTAATACATTTCATCTGACAGCTATGCTAGTTCTCCTAGATTACCTTCCTACTGCTGTTTTCCCTTCCCATTGCCTTCCTGTTTAAGCCCGGGAGCACGCCAGGCAAACACAGTGCTCAAATATGCACAGAGCTGCTATTTCCTGCTTTACTTTTTTTTTCCTTTAAAAGCGTGCACACCCACTTAGGCAATGTAAAGAGTGCTAGGCAGTTTCAGACACACCCCCTTGCTTAGCTGTGCTAAGCTAGGAGCAAACCCAAGCCACAAGGCTCCAATCCACTTACAGTATGCCTGACACCCCCCCCCCCGATGATGTCAGCTAACGCCTAGACTTGCATCAAGCTATTCCTG
>NC_056737.1:291638388-291770888 GCF_019279795.1 Protopterus annectens
AGAAAAGACATTCAACTGTTACTAAAAACAATTAATGGTGTTATAGACATTAACTGTGTTGATTTCACATCAATAAATGAATTTCCCAGTGCAAAGACATGACTGATATTTTACTCAGCAGAACAAATAACAAAATGAGACAGTGTTCAAAGTTGTGGGCATGTTTATAATACATTTAGGTACGTGACAACTTATTGAATAGCGGCATACTGTAAATCAAAATAGTAATCTCTTTCGGCATTTTTCGGTTAGGGGTCGCCACAGCAGAACTCTCGTCCGCTAATGATTGGCAGTGGATTTTTACAATGCCGAGTTGCCAGCCCGACGCCCAACCATCAAAGAAGGCACACCGATTCATGCATGCACCTACCTGCATGTCTTTAAACGTCACTCGACCGCAGGGAGGACATGCAGATTCCACAGAGAATGCACTCCAGCCGAGAATCAAACGGGAGAACCTCTTGCTGTGAGGCGACAATGCTAACCACTGCACCACCATGGCCATCATACTGTAAATCAAAATGCTGAATGCTAAATCTTGAAATGTCAGAACTTTGAAATTTTACAATTCTGAACTCAAAATATTACTAATATCATTTGTGTACTTCATATGAACACAGTGCTAGTACACAGCCAGCCAATAAACAATATGACTCACCTGCTAGTGAAACTCGGAAACAAGCACTAACATGGGTTCTGTGGGAGATGGGGGGGGGGGGGCAGGTCCCGCTCTCTATACAAGTATGGAAGTAGGCAATTTGATTTTTAATATTTTAACATTTCAGCACTGTACATTCTGGATTATGACTTTCGTGATATCACTTTTCAGTACGATGACATAGACCCAAAATATGTCATTTATTTTAAAGGATATTTTACTACACTATTTTAACTTACATAACTTGGTCCCTTGCAGAATGCAGTATTTCAATACAAAGAGAATGAGAAGTAATTGAATAAAATAATTGAATATTTCAGATATGGAACATAAACACTGTCTGATACCTATACTTCATGTCTACATCTGCTGTTGCTGACCTTATTTAAATAAAGGCATAAACTACAAACAATTTATTCCCTCTAAATATAAACAGCACTAACTACTTAGGGATTGGTGCATCTGCAGTTAAAGCTTGTAGTTTTTCAGTGGGTTTAACAATTAACCAAACCCCAAATAAGTAACTGCTAAGTACTACATTTTTCTACTGACTCATGACTCTTTAATCTCTCTAAAGTAATCTCTTTACCTTAACAGCCTCAGTAACTTAGCAGACTGCACACTCGCCACTGATATCAAGAAAAACAGAAGGCTGTGGGTTCTTAACCTACACATGGTGCATGGGTTCATGTCTAATTCTGACTTCCTAACGTAACATTAGGGGGAGTGCTATATCCTTGAAGTGCCATCCTTCAGATGAGACATTAAACCAAAACCACATACACCAGAGTGGGTAGTGGATTAGGTGGATGTTAAATAATTCATGACACTTGAAAAACAGGAGAATTTTAACATATAGTGGTATTTAAATACCACTTTCAGTCATAACTGTAAATAAACTGTAGGACTAATAGGAACAACCTTGGTAATAAAAACTGACAACATCTGTAGTGGAAGGAATATTTGCCTGGTCCATCATGTTATATCAGTCAAAGATACACATCTACAAAATCCACTGACTACTTTGTTTTTATTTTATTGCACACACAAATTGCTAAATTAGTGGAACCACTTGTTTGTACTAAAACTATTTCCACTCAAGATTATCCTGCTTATATCTGCCAATCGTCTCAACTGCTTAATATCATAAAACAATCAGAAATGGACAGGGACTAGGAAAAAAAAGAAAAAAAAAACTGTGGATAGATAGGGAATAATGCTCCTTCACAAGATACATCAGTTTTTTTTTCTTTTGAATAAGATAGCGGCCTTTTTTTTTTTTTTTTTTTTTGGCTGTGGTGGGAAATCATGGGTTGCCATGCTGTTTCTAAAATAAGTGTGCCAATTAAAGGTGACTTATGGTTATAATTACTTACTGCAATTATAACATTAAATGGTATTTTTTTCCTCAGAAAAACACATCTGAGTAGCCAGGCACACATTCATATAAGGAAATATACACTATGCAAGTATTTCACAGTTGACAGGTAACTTAATATTCCTGGTGAACCTGAATTTCAAAGCCTTTCCAGATCTGAGTGAGTCGGAGACATGAAGGCAGGATGATACTATGTTCATTTTTGACACCAAATTGCTTTCTTCTGGATGCTGCAACAACCTATCAGTGTGCCATTCCAAGTCTTGTGCTTAAACAATTGAATCATATGACAAGCAACGTTCAGAAGTCAGATGGTATGAACAAAAGTTGGGTGACACAGCAGTGGATGGGGTACGATTACTGCTTCACTTGGTTCTTCAGTTCAGCTCTAATCTGTGGTCTATTTGTGCAGTTAACGCTTCTCTGTAGCTGAATGTTTTTTGCCTGAGGCATCCCATGGTAAGTACAGCTATAAATTCTCTTTCTTTTTTTGTTATGTTTTTAAGAATAACCCATACAACTTGTTCATGGTCTCCATGAAGACAAGGTGAAATGAATATCTTACACCCATGTTTCAGCGATATCAGTATGTAGAGTACTGAATACGATACAGACAGTTTGTTATCCTTTTCCCCAGTGAAGACTCCTTAATCCAGAGAAAGAGCTCGTACACATTAATCATCCAAAGGCTAAGGCATTCTACGAACGAGATTTGTAGTCTTCGATAGGACAGTACAGGTACTTTTGTCTTTCCATGCCTGTTAAATAAAACAGAGGGATTGTATGAAATAAATTGATGGGTAAGTGTTAATAGTAACAACTGACTTGTTATATAATTTTGACTCAATCTGGAAAGGCATATTCATTATAGCAATACATAATGTAGTAGTGAGGATTGCACTATTTACTCATGCTTAGCATGATTTGGTTAAGAGAACAAAGCACGAAGGAACAAACTTTAAGCAAAGTGTTAGAAAATTTCAAAACAACCCAAAAACAAACATGGTATATTGCTATTAGAGCATGCTTAAATTTAGTCTAGAAACTATATATTTAATAATTATTTTCTGCTTTATTATTTTATTTGTTGGGATGTTCTGAATTACAAAAAAAACAAATTTTGATCAGAGCAACAACTCCCAATGTGAAATTCAAATACTTCCACAGATATTTTCATCACAACTTATGTATTTACTCACTTCAAAACATGCTATTACTAACTCTGCTTGTTTGTGTGTACTGACAAATTTATACTTTTAAAAGGATGGAGTCATGGAGTTCAAGTGCAGACAGCCTTCCACTAGAAAGGAGTTAATGACTTAAAAATTTTCACTGTGGAACGGGAATGCATTTTGTCAACAGAAGGAAAGACTAACTTGGTTTAGAAATGAGTTACTAGGAATATAAACCGGGTAGTTTGCATAATACTGTAATATCAGTAATTTTAATTTTGCAGTTCACCATATTCACTCAGTTCACTCAGCTTCAGAAATGCCTTTGACGCTATAGCTCTGACATAGAACAGTTAATTCCCAACCTACAAAACACAACAAAGCCAAGATAAATCTAAACAAAAGATAAAACTGAAACCCTGGTTATCCTTAGCAGGAAGTCAAACAACCATTTCTCAGACTATGTAAAGTTTAATTCTGGGGCGATTTCTTGACAGCATTTGTAAAGGTAGGTGAAGTACACCCACTCATATTCAACAAACTCCAGGCCATATCCAAGGTAGAGCAGTCAAACATCTCAGAAAGTACTGAAGTTTATACAAAACAAAGAAATGGACTGGGACACTGAGGAGATGTAGTGAGCATGACGCACAGGCTGAGAACCTTAAGCATGCAGAGAGTTTGGGGTGGATTTACAATTTAAGTGTGTTAAATTTTATGTAGCTGCCAAATTACAGAACCAGGCCTGAATGGAGTATCAGTATGCAACCAAACCTACATATACTGCAAGACAAGAATGAACCACCTTTGCCACTCTTGGGTAGACATTTACATACAGGGGCCTGTGAAGCTGGAAACAGTAAGATATCCAACTTTACAAATCTGTGTCTCCTCCATAAATTAACACCACTATAAAAGTCATGTATCTGATATCTGATTTCTCTATTTGTTCAAGGCTCTTTACTGCAACATTGCTTGATTAAATGTATTTTTTGTAGGGTAGTCACATTGAAGACTGGGCCATGGATGGTTACTGGAAGAAGCAGACATGATGAAGACATGCTAGTTAATTCTAATACAGAAAAAATAATTGTTCATTTCTCCTCACTAAAAAGTGTTTTTTGTTTATTTATTTTTTTGTTAATGTGATGCTGATTTTTTTGCCGTGAAGAAACTTATGCCAGCTGATAGTGGGGGGCTAAGACAGTCGGTGTATTTCATTTTCTCTGACTATAACAGAAGTGCTAACATGCTGCCACCACCAATAAGCACTAGCTGTAAATTAATGCATATGAGAGGTCCTTTAACTCCAAATTATACACACACACACACACACACACACACACACACACACACACACACACACACACACACACACACACACACACACTCACACACACTCACACACCAATAAAACTGACAAGCAGCACAATTATTACCAGGACCATCAAAAACTGAGGCTATCTAGAAAAGGCTGAAGCAGTATGAAATGAGTGAACTCAAGGTAAGACATACAATAAAATTGTATTTCCGTATACTTACGCGATATAAAAACAATTCTGCCTGATTTGCTGCACTTATCCAACTTTGCAACAATAGTTCTGTCATTTAAAGCTAAAGTATAACTCAGGGGGTACATTTCCAGTCAAAGTATGGTTAGAAAAGTGAGTTTCCAAAGATGTACAGTACATCAGGTATGTTTCCAGTGATGGCATGGTTTAGCTTATGGGTTTCTACAGGCAGAATGGTTATGCTGTGAGTTTGCAGTGATAGCAGACTTTAGCAAGCAGCACAGTTATCACTGGATTTATTAACGTTGCCAGTGCAGTACACTGTTCTGAAGTCTGTCATTTCTAATTAGGCTTAGTATTGGGCAGGTGTCTCTACTCAGACATTAGGGTACCATATACTGAAACAAATTCTAAACCAAAAATTCTATTTTCATTCCTTTTAATTACAAAGTAAGCTGAAAACAACAGATTGATTCATACTTACATCAGAAAATAATCCAGGTCTACAAAAAATTAATGGCATTCCCCAAACCTTTTTGTATCGAAAAAATTAATTTAATTTGCACGGTGCTGTCTGTTATTATGATACCATCACTGTTTTACAAACTCTAAGCTCAATGTATTGCAGTTGAGATGGGACTTCTTGAATTCAGCATAGCTATGATGAATGGTCAGAAAGAAAGTTATCTAGCTAGTTCAAGGAACCACAGAGGCCAGTTTGTTCAATGGCATGCTGAAAATATGTCACTGAACTCTAGGGATTGCTCTGAGATGACAGATTATGGTGCACTGATAATGCTCTAAAAAAAGTTAATTGCACAAAGAACCTTAGTAAGCTTCAAGCTGTTTGTGGCTTCCTTTATGCAAAAATAAAAATTATATGCAGGTGACACATAACTCAGTTGTACTTAGAAAATAACTGAAAAAAAAATTGAAGCTTGTGTTTTCCCTATGCAGGCCATCAACACCTGAACAGATAGGTATGTTATTACAACAAAGTGAGTGAGAGAAATACTGGGAACATAATTATGTAGCATCTGTGCTACACATTAAACAAGCTCAAGTTGCAAACATGAATCATATGTAACTAAGACACAAAATAATAATGAATTACATGAGGCATGACAGTTGTCATAAGAAATACATGGCTCCTGGTAGTCATGAACATAGTGTGAGGATGCAGGCAAGAATGTTGTTCACTATAGCTGGTATGCCACCAAGGACCACCGTGATTCATACGCAGGAATCCCAGTAGAGTACAGTCACATGCAATACCCATCAAGGTTTTCTAACTATTGTACAGGAGCACATAAGTACACCAATGCAAAGTATGTGCTACTGTGGTCAGGCTGGAAAACAGTTCTACACAACATATGTGCAGCTACTTGGTAAGGGATGCAGTGCCTTAATATGCTGCAGTGCACTACTGTAGAGTGGTTTTCCATTATTGCTGTGACTGTGTGACACAACAGTCTTAAGACATGCCTCTGGACAAGGGTTCTTTACTATACTATGGCAATAAGGTGATATGGTGCTGTGGGAGCTTCCCAGCATTGCAGTACTGGGGCAGGGCAAGGCTGTTGAGGTAGCATGTCTGCCTGTATAATAGGGGACTCTTTGGCTGATAGGGATTTTCTGGTGATGCAGCAGAGATGTTTGGAGATTTTTTGGCTTTGACAACACTGTCATGATGCTTAATGCTGTATGATCAGCAACATACTAGCAGATATGGGAGGGTTAATGAGCCATTAGACTCCAGTTGTTTACTTTACTGAGTAAGCAGTGGAATACTATTTATGAATTGTGTATGAGCAGGTTTGGGTTCATCTGCATGAGAAATTGGTGCCTGGATTATTGTCACTGTGCTGTGGAGCAGGACAGTGCACAAGGTCTTACACTATTGTGCCATTACTTTTATGAATCTCAAAGGAGTTTTTCTATGCCATACTACTGCATACAAGTCTTGGTCTATGACAAACAGTGTTCAGAGACAGAAGATGTGGTGAGGCCTTTATTGGAAACGTAAATTTCTGGAATTTCCATCTACCACATGATATGCTAATCATTGTAACTAGTTAATTAGCATTTAAAGGTATATGCCCCATATCTATGAAGAAAGTGCATTAGATTACACTGATCACTCTAAGTCAGGGTTGCCATATTTCTAAAGGGACAGGTAGGGACAAATAAATAAATAAATAAATAAATGAATAAATAAATAAATAAATAAATAAATAATGGTCCTAAACACTAAGTGAAGACCAAAACAAAAGAAAAAAATGGTCTTTCATGCGGAACAGCAGGAGGTTCTGCAATAAACAGAAGTAGCTCCACTTACGATTTTTGATTGGCTCATATGCCAGTACAAGAGTCAATCAAAAAATCGCACAGCAGAGCCTCTTCTGTACAATGTGGAATAACCTGCTGCTTTGCATTGAACTAAAGTGGCTCCATTTTACGATTTATGATTAGCCCATATGCCGGTACACGATACAATCAAAAATCACACAGCGGAGCCTCTTCTGTTTAATGTGGAACAGTCCCCTGTTCCTCACTGAGCAGAAGTGGCCCTGCTTTGCAATTTATGATTGGGCCGCATGCTTGTACATGAGCCAGTCAAAAATCACACAGCGGAACCTCTTCTGTTCAATGCGGTACAGCCCACTGTTCTGCATTGAACAGAAGTGGCTCCACTTTGCGATTTATGATTGGCCCATATGCCGGTTTACGAGCCAATCAAAAATCACAAAGAAAAGGCTGTTTCACTGGGATTTTAACCGGCAGTGTGGGACTTGGGATTGGGCTGCTGATCTTGGGACAGTCCCACTCAAATAGGGGCATCTGGTAACCCTGCTGTAAGTTAACCTAAAAACTGTTCAATGCATGCCATAAGTTAGTTACATCAAAATCAACATTTTAGAGCTATACTAATATTTTAATAATGAACATTTCAGTTCTTAGAATCATATCTAGCTTCTGGTCTTTTTGATCTAAAATATAAATCTATGAAAAACATGTATTATGTTACAATGAATAGTATAGACATTTCATTACTAAACACAGTAATATACATGTCTTTGGCAAGCTGCATCAAAATCAGAGTTTTTATGCATTCAAGAACATTTTTAATAATGAACATTTCAGCTATAACTAGAAAAGTCAGTGGGACTATTAATTATCTCTTTACTGTAGCTCAGGGTTTCATTTCCTTCAGTCTGGGAAAATCAATTAACCAGACAGTGCTCCTAGACTCAATCTGTAAAAGGTCTGTATGGATCAGTGTTCCACTTTGGATAACAAATACAAACAAACAAATAAATTAATGAATATGCCAGTTTGATTATGTACATGAATGTGCAATAATAACCCATAAACATGAGATATATGGTTTCTCTGGAAATGACCAAATCTATACCAACTTTGCTCCACTGATGATGTGGAACAGTGTTTTTATGCAACCCCTAAACAGAAGCAGTTGCAACTGGGCACTTAAGTTCCAAACTACTCCTGCTCAGAAAGAAAAGGGATAACTAGTCTTTTTACCTCAACAGTACTAATAAACAGTTGCTCTTCATATGTCTGGTCAAAAGGTAAATTCTCCTGAACCCATCTGCCTTCATAACATGTTTACAGCCACACCTACTACAAATTTAAATTTAGTATTGGTCTAGATCTTATTTTTTTTCTTTTTTACATCTCCAAACTTGAATAAGTACTATTGCTGAAGTGCAATTCCAGTGAAAATATTACAAAGGCTTCTTTGCAAGCACGGCTTTTCTTCAAATTAAACGCAATCTGCTTAAACTTCTTAGGCTGCAGGCACACCCACTCTCCAAACTTGAATAAGTACTATTGCAGAAGTGCAATTCCAGTGAAAATATTACAAAGGCTTCTTTGCAAGCACGGCTTTTCTTCAAATTAAACGCAATCTGTTTAAACTTCTTAGGCTGTAGGCGCACCCCCTCCCCACTCTCGAAACTTGAATAAGTACTATTGCCGAAGTGCAATTCCAGTGAAAATATTACAAAGGTTTCTCTGCAAGCACGGCTTTTCTTCAAATTAAACGCCATGTATGTCTTAACTTTCAACATAAAGACTTAATGTTAATGCCTTTATATACTGAGGCTTTTTTGTTTAAAGCATGCACACTTGCAGAGGCCTGTCTAGCTAGCCCAGTTTTCCTAACTCCAATCCTGTAAGACCCCATTTCAGACTCTAGCTGATGACACACTGCTGGGTTCTGTACCTCTCTCTGAGTAGCAAGGCAAACTTTTAAATTTTTATCTATGGCTTTTACATCCAACTGTGCTTTTTCCCCAGTTTCATTTGTATGGCAATAGCTATCCACTTCCAAACTAAACTGCACTCCCCCAGAATTAGTAACACCAGAAATAATTAACTTGTGCTAGTTTAGTTCCTCCCTTGAACTGTACTGCCATTTACTTAACTGCAGTTCATCTATTCTCTTGGCACTCTCTCCATATCACTTACCTACAGTTTGAGTCAATTGATTGTTTGTTTTTGTTTGAATTGCCCATCTTCCAGAATCTGGTTGAGAGACCTGTCAGTCACTCCCACAGGACTCCTCCTGCAATTAGTCCCTACCCTCCTTCCCCACCAGGAATGCATAGGACAGAAGTTATATAAAGGCCTGTATTCTCTGTTATCTGATTGTTTTCCAGCCCACAACTCCTCCTAAGAGCAGCTAACAGGTCTCTGCCTGCTTCGCTCCCCACCTTGCCTCCAATTTCCACCCACCCCCGGTGGTACTACCTTTATTAGTACAAACCCTTCCCATCATTTTTACCACCAACCACAACACTACTCCCAACTCTAAATCCACCATCTTCCCACTAATACCCCACCTCTTCTGCTAACATGAATAAGCATACCATACTTATACTCTTTGCATACCCTCTCCTTGCATATCTTACATCTTACCAAAACTCCATTATACCCCCACTCAACCACTTCCACTGTACAACTATTCACTCCATCACTCATGACTCACCCTCACTCTGCTCCTTTCCCACCAACTCAAGAACCATCCCTATGCATCCCCCACATATTCTATCAACTAAAATACTAAAACTAAATGCATCCCTACAAGTTAACAAAATAACCCTCCCACCACATCTGTTACCGACTGCACCCAATCATAAAGTTTCCCTAAAATGCAATCTCTTTCACAAACTAATAAAACTAATAACCTCATGCATATCAAAACTTGCCCTCAGTGGAGACATCCACCCCAACCCTGGCCTCTCCATCTCCAACCCCACTTCTAATAATCAGACTAACAACCACATCTCCCAAATCCCAGCCAGTAGAAAACCAAATGACCTCCTTCTGCTAAGCCTAAATATCAGAAGTATAGCCAACAAAGTCCGCAAACTCCATGCCACCATAGACTTATACTCCCCAGATATAATCATCCTGACAGAAACCTGGCTAAAACCTCACATTACCAGTGAGCAAATCCTCCCTAATGGTTACAACATACTAAGACCAGACCGACTAAACAAGAAAGGAGGTGGTATATTTATAATATTTAAACAGCATCTAAACATCCAGATTCTAAACTCATCAGCTCCCCAAATTGCCAATGAAGAAATAATATAAACCAACCTGAAAATAAACCAAAATAAAACCATCAACATAATAGGATGCTACTTCCCACCTGGCCAAAATATCCCTCCACTAGAAAACCTCCTCAGCTGGACTACCCACCATTTCCCTCAAGAGACCATAAATTTAGATGACTTCAATATTGAGTGGCAATCCTGTTGCAGCAACCATCCAACCCAGCATCTAAACCTTCATGGCTTCACCCAACTAGTCCAGTCACCAACCAGAATAAATAAAAACTCCAACAAGCACACTACCCTGGATTGGATACTAGTCAGCAAGATTCCCCAGTCCTATATAGCAGGCTGCCTATCAGATAGCCTCAGTGGCCATTCCCCAACATTCCTACTCAAAAACACCTATACCAAGTTAAACCTGTCATCTACCATCAAATACGTAAAAAACTACACTTTAACCCAATCACATTAATCTCATCCCTCAAAGAATGTAACTGGCACCCTCTAAATTACCTCAGCCTAGATGACGCAGTCCAATTTTTCAGTACTACCTTCCTAAGCATCCTAAATAACCATGCCCCCATAAGACTTATCAGAACCAAAGCCCAACCCTCCTCATGGCTACAGAAAACCACTAGGTCAGAAATGAAAAACCGAGATAAAGCCTGGGAACACTGGCACAAAAACAAAACCCGCACAGCTAGACAGAAATTCCTAGAACTACGCAATAGAGTCAAAAAGCTAATAAAGGAGGACAAAATCCAATACTACCAGTCTGCCCTCAACTCCTCCCAACACAACCCCAAACAATTCTGGACATCCATAAACTCCATCCTCCACCCAGGTAAAATCAATACCCCTACACCTAACATTCCTCACTCCTCAGAAAATATTGCTACCTCATTCAACACACACTTCACACAAACCGTACTATCACTAGCTAGACAACACAACCCCCATCCCCTACACCCCAGACCTTCACCCAGTAATCTCCCCACACTCTTCTCATTTCCTCCCATTCCTACCTAAAACATAAGAAAACTCTTAACTAAACTTAAACCCACAAAATTAGCAGTAGACAACCTCCCAAGTGAATTCCTACAAATTGCAACTGATGCCCTAGCCTACCCAGTATCCATCTTGATTAACTGATCTCTGTCAGAATGCTACATCCCTACACTATGGAAAATATCACACATCATTCCCCTTCACAAAGGTGGCCCCTCCACAGAACTAACCAACTACTGCCCAAAAGCGATTCTATCTCCACTCTCCAAAATACTAGAGAGATGAATTCACTCTCAAATCTCAGACTACCTCCTTACTAACAACCTCCTTTCTAATACTCAACATGGTTTCTGACCAAACCATAGCACCACCACTGCCTTATTCTCTTTCACTTACACTATCCTTCACCATAAAAACAAAGGCCATCTCTCCTCTGCTACTTTCCTAGACCTATCTAAAGCATTTGACATGGTCCCACACAAACAACTCCTCTCTGTACTCAATAACCTATCCTTTTCTCAATCAGTCACCAACTGGTTTCAAAATTATCTGTCTGACCGCCAGCAATTTGTTGTATGCCAAAATGACATATCTCCCCAACTACCTATCTCTACTGGTGTTCCCCAAGGATCCATCCTTGGACCCCTACTCTTCTCTATTTTCACCAATAATCTAGCCTCTGCCACCAAACATGGCACACTCATACAATATGCAGATGACTCAACCATCATCTGCTCAGCCCAGTCCCTACCCGAACTGCAAAAGGTCACACAGGATGCCTTTTCCTCTGTTGAAACTTGGCTATCCGATGCCCAGTTAATACTCAACCCAAACAAAACTAAACTCATCTTCAAACCCACCAAACATACTCAAAACAACTCTCACTTTAACATCACAGCAAAAGACAACACCACTATCCACCCAACAAATCACACCAAATTGCTAGGAGTTGAAATAGACAACAATCGCAAATTTGACATTCACATATCCATGACCATAAACAAAGTCCACCAAAAACTAGGAGCCTTATACAGAAATAAGCAACTCCTCACCAAAGCAGCTAGGATTTCAGTTGCAAATTCTCACCTTATTTCCACCTTACTTTATGCCTCTCCAATATATACCAACCTAAGGCAATGCGATCGAAATAAACTCAAGACCTGCTACAACAAAATCGCCACCGGGGCATCCTACCACAGTCACCACTGTCTCTCACTTACTGAACTAAGCTGGCTAGAACTCCCTCACCTCCTTCAATGGTATCAACAAGCACTCGCCCACAAACTGGTTAACCATCCTCTAAAGGTCCCATCCCTCCAGTATCTACTCCAACCCTATCTCACCACCAGACCACTACGATCCAGCAACAAAAATCAATTACAGGTTACTAGAGCCAATACCACTGCTGCAGAAGCACTATTCTCCAGCGCTATAGCCAAATTATGGAACACCCTCCCCTCACAATAACCTCTCTACCATCATGCACCCACTTCAAAGCTTTACTTAAAGCACACTTAAAACATGTTGGCTATGCCCTTGTAACTCTCTCCTCTAACTTCTCCCACTCCATCTACACTCTACCTCTCTTCCACCCCACAAACTACCTTTGATTACAGCAAGCTCTGATACTTCCATGCCTATCTACTTATTATATGGCAGTAACTTCTTATTGTAACAATTGTTAATATCTGCTATGACTTTGTGGATAGAACAGATGCTAATTATCTACTGAATGTACTATGTTCTTCATCTGCAACTATGTTTGTAATATTTTAATTGCTAGGATTCTTCATCTGTAACTATGTCTGTAATATTTAAATTTGTTTTCTCCCAGGGCCTCCGCTGAAAATGGACCTACGTCTAGTCGGCCATTCCCGGTCAACAAATGTAAATAAATAAAATAATAAAATAATAAATGGCTGAATCCTCAGGAATGTGAATAGCATTCAGATACATAAAAATAAAAGAAGAAAAAAAGCAGTCTTACAGGGGTGAAGCCCACTGCACTCTCAAATACGAGGGCTGCACCACCATAACCCTGCACTTATATACCAGCACTGAGGTTGTACTATGAAATGAAAAGTAGGCATCCTGATACACCAGCACGTCAGTTTTCAAGGGAAACCCAGGCAGTCACACCCTAGTGCTCAACCATATATGTGTGTTGAACACAAATATTTTACTAACAATCCTGGCACAACTCATGTTTTGAGTGACCAGGCTTCAATTTCTCTCAGCAGAAATGAAAAGATTTGGTATTGTGAATTTGAAAATAAATAAATAAATAAATAAAAATGCCACGTGTAGCAGTGAAACAGGGATACAAGGCTAACTTTTGGATGGCAATATAGAATTAATAGCAGAGAATATGGAATTTAAAATAGGTACAGCATCAGAGAGCAATATCTATATGTACTATAATATGTCCGAAAACATTATGTAATTGTCAAGTTTCAGACCAGCAAATTTACTCTTTTGCATTTAAGGACATAAGTGGTGCTACCATCCTTGTCTTAAAAAGACTATAGTTCAATTCTGAGGAACTCTGTGTAGACACAAAGGGGAGGACTGGTTTGGCAAAGGCCCACAATGACATTAAGTTATTTACTATGGTTAACATTTACAGGCTTCCAGAGTCAACCTGGTTGGAGCTGCAAGGAATGTTGTTAAGAGCTGGCAAGTAGGCAGGAGGGAACTGTACTGTTAGCAGGAGATGTCAGTTTTGTGGAAATCTGACAGAGATGTTCAAGCAGGCCCAAGATAACTAAGGGATGCTTTTGTGGGTGTATATATTTTGCTAAATCGGTGCTGTGCTTAATGATAGGGTTGGTACACAATGCACCTTTTACTTGAAGGTTCAGACCCATACTAACAGGATGTACCTGTCCCTGGAATAGCTGTATATTGTGCGACTTTCTATGGTCTTTTTAGACCACACTTTTATACCACTAGAGCGTATATTAAATGTTAGAGAAAAAGTAACTCACTTGAGATTTAGCAGTTCTTTTTGTAATTTGCTTTATGTTCAAAATGTCTTAAAAATTTGGCATAATACAACTATTATAGGATAACAGACTAGCAGCTGAAACTCCAGATTGGAATTTGAGGACACATTTAAGAACAGGCTGGCTATGAAAATAAGAGACTAAAAGCTATGAGAGCATGTCCTTTAGGGAATGGCAAAAATGTCTTAGGCAAAAGGAATAGCAAAGAGATGGAGGGGGTTTGGCTTAGAAAAAGAAACAAAAAGGGTAACAAAAAGAGCCACACAAGTTGATTAAAAGATGTCAAATTTTGCAAAGCAGACTTATAGATTTTTTGGGGGGAAATTTACTGAAAGCTCAAATGTACCTGACAAACAGTCTAAGATAACTCAGGGTGGAGCACGTGATGGCTCCTATACATGACCTAAAAACAAGGAGTAACGCAGGTTTTACTACAGAAAAAAACTAATTCTCACATAAATGTGACAATTATTTTTTTAAGAAAACATCTAAATGAATGAAATACTTTAGTCATAAACTTTTATCACTTTGAACACCACCAAGATGTTTTGAATTAAAAATGAAAGTAAGGAGAGGAATATAGTGAAATGGAATGAAAAGATACCCCAGAAAAATCAAAACAACCAAGGATAGGCGGAAAATGTCAAGGGATGTAGCAAGGGCAAAGTGAAGGATACTGGAAATCAGGAGGACGCCGATAAAAGATTAGGGATTCAGGTGCTGCACATTTCTGTCAGTCACCTGGGTAGGCAGCTGTCTTGAGCTGCATGCACTAACAGTACATTTTGAAGCCAACGTAGCTGGGGACACCAAATAGTAGAAGGAATGAGGAGTGTTATTATATATCATTGAAGGAGTAGGAGAAATTAACGGGGAGTGCATAAGCAAAGAACATACAGGACAAGGTAAAATAGGAAACTTAAAGTTGGGCAGTTAAGAGAAGAAGGGACGAATATAAAACTAACCATCATCTTCCTAACTGTAAAATTACTAAAAGATTCCATGCTCCAAGAGTGAGCGGAGGGAAGAGAGGCTAATCATGATAGTCAGCCTAAAAGGTTTCAAAGAGAAAGTAAATGCTGGACCCTGGGTGGAGAGAATCTTTGACCTGCTATTATACAAAAAGGAATAGAATAAAATAAAGTCACTGGTTAATTTGTTTCTTGAGTGATACGTAAATACACAATGAATATCTGTGGCTTTGTCTTTTCTGATTAGACTCAAGGCCTGGAAAAACTACGACAACTGTTGGTGACTCCCTGCTGGGTGAGGAAGGTAAGTCTATTTTTTGTCTGTCAGTTGCTTAAAATGATAGAGCTGCCTTCTTTTTTACCTCTTCCATTTTATCTGTTTTAAGAAATCTGCTTGGACTGCTGTTTTTGTTATATGTGACACAGACACTTAAATTACCCAGGCTGCAAAATGCATATGTTTTTTTCGTTGGTTAATTTGTTTCTTGAGTGATACTTAAATTCACAGAGAATATCTGTACCTTTGTCTTTTCTGATAAGACACAAAGCCTGCAAAAACTATATGCAGTATTGGTGACTCCCTGTTGGGTGAGGAAAGTTAATCTAATTTTTGTCTGTGAGTTGCTTAACCTGATAGAGCTGCTTTCTGTTTTACCTTTTCCATTTTGTTCTATTTTAAGAAATCTGCTTGGCCTGGTGTTTTTGATCTATGTGGAAAATAGACACTTAAATTACCCAGGCTGCATATTTCATATTTTTTTTTCCATTAGTTAATTTATTTCTTCAGTGATACTTAAATACATAGAGAAACTACAGGCACTGTTGGAGACTCCCTGCTGGCTATTTTTCCTAGCCCCTCTTGTATTCCTTGATCTGCTTTTTAAACTTGGTGATTTTAAGCTGCCCACCCTTACTGTAAATTGAGCATTATAAGCTCATCTCTTTTTACACTGCTGTTTATATCTTTAATTATTTATTTGCCTGTCTTTGTTTTTATTTTGAAAAAAAGTACATTTGCACTCATTGTCTGTTTTACTGATTTTCTTGTTCTGACTGCATTATCTAGCTAGCTGCTGGATAAAGTAGTGTATATTTACACTCTAGCAAGCCCTTTGCTGTTTTTACATCAACAAGACAAAGGATTTTACATCTACAGGCAGTGGTAGTCTGGTTTGTATAGGTTGGGGACACAAACTAGAGATTCTTGCAAGTAGTTGTTTTATTTGGCTGGAGGACCTATTAATCAGATTACCCTGTATTTAATGCCTTAATAATTCTGCACAACTGACTGGCTCTTGGCTACAAAGTGAAGTACTTTTATTAAATAATCACACTTTTATAAACTGCTTAAAGTACAGTGCTGCTATTTTGAATTACTGATTACCTTTCCCTAAGTTTAAGTTTATTTCTGGTAGGATTTCATTCCAGACACTCTTTCACTATGCTTTTACATTAGGAGAACTGGGATTATTAATCTAGTGGCAGCAGGTGTTTACGTAGCCTATTTGAGTTGGGATGTACACAAAAGGGCTCTAAGTCTAGCCATTTTCCTAGCCACAGGGTTTAGTAGTCAGTTTTCTGTATTTCCAGTGCTGGTATAAATTCAGCATATTTGCATGGAGCTGCTCGCTGTGCCAGCTCCATGTACAGATACAAACTACTGGAAACATTGCTTATTTTCATTATACTGTAAATGTTTACTGTGCTATTTATTTTTTATTTTTTGTATTCCTTTAAAGTGTAAAATTGCATTTTCAAACTGCTCTAAGGGCTGCTGTTCTGCACTGAAATACATTTTATCTGGTATTTCTTAGTTAGTATTAGGAATCTGCTTGAGGTTCCTTAACACTTCAGCTCCAAACCAGTTATTTTACATTAAGAGGGTCAGGGTGGCCATGGTTAGCATTGCCGCCTCACAGCAAGAGGTTCTCCGGTTCGATCCTCGGCTCGGGTGCCTTCTATGCGGAGTCTGCATGTCCTCCATGTGGTCACGTGGTTTTCCTCCGGGTGCTCCGGTTTCCTCCCACATCCCAAAGACATGCTGTAGGTGGATTGGACACTCTAAATTGTCCCTAGGTGTGAGTGTGTGCATGTGTCTGCCTTCTGTGGAAGGCTGGGCGTCGGGCTGGCACCTCGACACTGTAAAACTCCACTGCCAATCATGAGCGGACAGGTGATCTGCTGTGGCGACCCCTAACCAGAAAAAAGATGAAAGAAGAAGAAGAGGGTCAAAGTCTTCACTCTTATGGCAGGAAAGGACTGATATCACCTATCTGAGCTGCGAATTGCTGGTGGAAAGCTAGGGTGTACAATGTGTTTTTTACTGATCATATATAAGCGCTGTATTTGCAAGAAGCTGATCTTTGTGCAGTGGAGGTCACTGGTGCCTTGTATACACACAATCACCAGAAGTTTAAATTTTCCTATTAAAAACACTTCAAAGCTTTACCTCAGCCCTGCATTACTCACAGGGCAACTAGTTTGTGGAATGAGCAGTATTTATGCATTCATTTAACACTGTCTAGGTCTACCTTACCTTATTATAGCACCCGGCACTACTGTTGCTCAGATAGCGTCTGGTTTGGGTGTTGGACAGGATTGCTGGTTAGGTCGGCTGCAGATTACACCAAGTAAGCACCCCTCCCTCATCTGGTTTCAAATACCCTCCACTTCTATCTCCTGTAAGTACAAATTAGGACCTGCAACCATGGGTACACACTTTCCTGCTAATTCTGCGTCCATCTTGGTGGACGTGGGCATCGTGAGGCAATATAACCTTATGTACAATGACTACCACTTAATTCTTGAGAAGACAAATACAGTACGTGAGAAATATAGTTACACATTGACACTGGAGGCTAGACTCTCGCATACAGACACAAAAAGCAACAAACATGTTGTCAGCTACTCACACACACATCACTCACCTCACCCACAAAGGACCACACACATACACCCACATATGCACAGGTACTTACATGTAACTTACCCAAATCTCAAAGACCTCTCAGGTGCAGTCCTCAGAAACTCTGTCTGCAAGGACACAAACAAGACAATTCTCATCACAATACATAAAGCCACATATATTTGTGTCTCAACTATGAAGCTCATACGGCAAAACACTCCACAACACAATATTCTGGTCATGGGAGACTCCATTATGAGACACACTGATGTCCCTCTTACCAGGCTGCATAAGGGGAGGGTTACCGTTACTTGTCTATCAGGGGCCAGGATTCACCAGATCACGCAAGCACTCAGGTCACTTACCCCTAAGTACCAGTATGACCCAGTTATAGTCTGTTTGGGTACGAATGACCCTAGACACACCTCCTTGGACTATATGAAGAGAAATATGATTGAGCTCTCAGAATATATGTCATTGGCAGGTATTAGCCTAGCAATGAGCAGCATTCTACTGGCTCCAAGGATGATGCCAAAATACCAGCAGAATATGATCAACTTTAACAAATGGCTTAGCTACTAGTGTCATTCCAAAGAGGTCCAATACTTGTCAGCCTGGAAGGACATGGTGATAGACCACTCTGCTTTGCCAGGGATGGTCTTCACTTGTCACCGTTAGGTTTTCAGATATTGGCTAAAACATTATTCCACCACTTATAGTGCCTTTTTGAGGCATTGACAAACAGACAAACCTTCTATCATAACAAAAGCTACTCAGGACAAGCTAAAGGTGTTACTGCACAATGCTAGGAGTCCCAACAAGAAATTGCATTCCCTGGATGCTCTCCTCACCCTGGAGAATGCTGATGTCTGTGCAGTTACTGAACCATGGCTCAATGCCGTGGAAAGCACTCTGGCAGTGCATGACTATAACACCATTCATATGCTCTGACCACTTACTGACACAAAAGAGCAAAAGGAGGAGATGTAAAGGATAAGCACACCTCAAGGCTGGTCAACAATATGACATGGTTGAGCTACTCCATGTCCAACTACTCATGGGAAAAATCCATTAACATATTCTTGCTAGCTACAGGTCCTCCAACATGAACCAAGAAACCAATACATCATACCTTAAGTTACTAGAATCACTCACTGCCCAGTCCAATACCATACTCATGGGTGATTTTAACTACCCCTGTATTAATTGGGAGGCATACCTGACCACTAACATTCAGGCCCAAAGACTTTGTAAATTCGAATGCCCTGGGGCAGCTAGTCTGCACTCCCGCTAGGGGACAAACATTCTAGATCTGATACTCACAAATGTGGGAGAGTGCTGCACCCCACCCCAAGTGTGATGTCCTCACTGGTAAGATCAGATCACAATGCTGTCTCCCTTGAAATAAAGTTAAAACTATTCCACACCTAACTCTAAGATAAAATTACCGCCTATTAAGAGCATAAGAGCATAGCTATTTTCCAAGCTCCTGCAAATCCAGAAAACACAGAAACCTATGTAGAGGTGTACACAAAAGCCCTGTATGACCATACAAACAACTGTATAGAAACAGCAGTACCAGACTGAAAATAAACCCAGGTCAAGCCACAAACACAAGCCACTCTGGTGGACCTCTGCTATTAATAGGTTGTACAACAAAAGAAAGAAAATACTGTTGAGAAGTAAGAGGGAATGTGCACAACAAAGAAAAAAGTCCCTCATTAGTCTAAAAAAAGTTAATCAGGGAACTAGTCGAGTCCCTGACTCAGACTTTGAGGTAAAAATAGTCTCCAAAGCTAAGGATAACCATAAGGCATTTTTCAGTTATATCTGTAATCTTAACGGCAACAATCAACACTGTGAGTAATTAGTTGTAGATGGCATCCCCTATACTCAGCTGGAAGATATAGCAAATCTGCTAGCTGACAAATTCAGCTCAAAGTTCACCTCCCCATTACCCCAGTTCTCCCCCATGAAATACCGTCCACCACTCCACTGCCAATTATCACCAAAGAACAGATTGCCACTGCACTCTCTAAAGCTAACAACACAGCTTCAATGAGGCCTAACGATATACCAGTTTGCCTCTTAATCAGCTGAAGTCAGGAGTTATCAGGACCCTGAGGATCTTTATATAACCACAGCCTCTGGACTGGCTTTTTCCCAATAGAGTGGAGGACAGCAACAGTCATCCTCCTGCATAAAGGGGACCATCTACTGACCCAGGAGGTTACAGACCCATAAGTTAGTTTGACTAGTCTTACATCTAAGGTCATGGAAAGAATGATCATGGACCTGATAAATCATGGCATAGGAAACCTCCAAACACTGAACCCGACCCAATTTGGCTTTGTCAAGGGCAGGTCATGCCTACTGAATCTTATGGATTTCTTTGAGAAATTCACTAAGGCCATGGATAAGGGTAAAACATTACATACCACCTACCTCGACCTGGCCAAGGCATTTGACACAATTTCTCACTTAGGTATTATAAATAACCTTTCAGATAGATAGGCAATTGGCTCATGTACAAGACACACGGTTAAAGTGGGTGAATCCAGATCAAGCAAGAGGCCAGTTACTATGGATGTACCACAGGGCTCAGTGCTGGGACCACTCTTGTTTGGAATATACTTTTCTAAAGTCAAAGCTAAGTGTGGAATGTCTCTGGATGACAAAGTTTGATGATGACTGCAAGCTCAGGGCAATCACTGAATCTCCCAATGATATAGATATCCTTTAGGAGGGTCTAGATTAGACAAATGACTGATGCCACACCATGGCCTAAACCTAAATGCATAAAAATGCATTATCATACCCTTTGGGAAGTCAAATACCCCTACAAATTACAATATCAATAGCATACCCCTAACAGTAAACTTAGATGTGAGAGATTTAGATACACATATAGATAGTAGCCCGAACTTTGACCACCATGTGTCCACAGTTGTGAGGAAGTCCTTCTATGTGGCACAACTTATAAGTACACATATGGAATACAGATCTTAGGAAATTATGGTCCCACTGTACTTAACCCTCATTAGACCAATAATCGAGTACAATGCACCATCTGGCATGCACTTGACTAGACACTTACAGCAGCTGAAATGATCTCACAGTTTACTCACAAAGAAAATACAAGGTGTAAACAACATGCCCTATGCAGAAAGGCTAAGTCCTAACCCATTACTCTGTCTCCTACTGATAATTAAGGGATAACCTATACCTGACCTACAAGGAACTCAAAATCCAGTCTTGATGGAGCTGCTACACATCTACAAGTCAAACAGCATGAGGGTCAGCTGATCTAGGGATCTAAACTTAGTCAGCGACTCAAAAAAAAAAATGGAGAAACAGATTTGTGTCTCAGAGATTGCCTCTTCTTTGGACCAGGCTTCCTCCTATGTCACTTATGGACAGGGGCAATATGTAAGATACTCAAGGCAAAGGCACAAATCCATGCCATCCTCTTGCCCTTAGGGGTCATTTATTGGGTAAAATTGGGTTATACTGGCAAGGCTTGAAAGGACTATTAAGCCATTAGCTTATGAACCAGAGCTCTGCTGGCAAAATGTGGACAAGCAATAACGTGACTCCTGCTGGCCATGGGAAAGGAGCAAAGCGTGGTCACAAAGACAAGACTAGGCTAGACTCTGAGAATTACAGGGGTCAAAGTACTAGATGACAAAGGAGTCAACAAGCAGGGATCTTAGGATATGGAAGGAAAGTACAGGTGTAGGGAAGCTATAGAGTATGATAAAGTGAGCTATTTGGGTGCAATAATAAAGTACTGATAAGGTCTGGAACCACAAAAGGAAGAAGATGAAAACAGCTTTAAGTGACAAAGAGAAGAAATATAGAAAACAGAATGATAATACAAACAAACAAACAAACAAACAAACAAAACCGGGCTAGAGAGAGAGAATCATGTAGACAGCAGCAGCAATTATGTGAGGAAGCCCAAGAAGAAAATACAACAACCATCAGCAGGCACTGAGGGAGGTATGAAAGAGATAGATAGAAAGAAGGCAGGCAGGTAAATAAGTGAAGTGGCTTAGGAATATCAGATATATAAACAGGCAAGGAAATATATGAGAATTCTAAATGCATACTAATTAGTAATCAGCAATACAAAGGAAGGCTGGATACCTATCTGAGAGAGCAGTACAGATGAAGTACTAATAGCTAAGTAACTAAACATGTTAGATGGCATCCTTAAGAGAGCGGGGAAGACAATAATGGAACTCTGACAGAACTGTTCTACATGTCTCTTAGAAGGATGTTCCTAGGATCAAAGAAGGAGAGCAGTGGTGGTACCCATTTAAATAGGCAAAACATGGAGTGGGCCAGGAAGTTGCATGCCAGCAAAGCTGACTTCAGCAGTAGACAAAACAACAGAGGCAATCCTGATGTCAAGGCTTATAAAGTTTATAGAGTAGAATCAGATATTTAATCAGCTCAGGATATATTCACAGGAAATCTGATCTAGGTCTATAACAAGTTCACTAGGTAGGTGCACAGGTGCACAAAAGCAATACTGCCAATATCTAGTCTTCAGCAGCATATTAAAGTCTCCCACTGCGGGCTTCATGCAAAGATGAGGGTAGATGGAATGGGTAGAAAATTGTGCAAGTGGAGAAGAAGTGATTAATGGGAATGGAGACAGACATGTAATATGGGGGAAGAGGGGACTTGACAAGTGCCATCCCAGAGAGTTTAGTTATACTTAATGTGTTAATCTCAAACTTCAAATAGTGCACAGAAAACTCAATCTACCTTTTTGCAAATAGCAGTTCTGAGGACAAAGTATACAATGAGGTGCCATGGTGATAAGGTGCCTCAACAGTTTATAGGTGTGGTCCTAGAGTAACAGCACCACATCAGCCTGACAGACTGAGCAGAAATAATTAAGGGGCTACTATCCCAGCAAATATGAACTATACGGCTCAGTGCAAGAGAGCACCCAAAATTGCAAATCATATATCGGAGTGTATGTCCAGGGTCACAGCATTCAGGGATAAGAAGGTGATGATGCTCCTCTGTCTCTTCTAAGACCACAATCAGAATACTGCATATTGTTATGCATGTACTGTTATGGTATCTTACAGGGAAAAAAAGGTTAAAATATCAGACAGAGTGCACAGAAAGCAACTATAATGGCTTGGATGATAAAAGGAATAATATACAAATACAGACTTAAAGAGCTTGACTTAAGTTTATAGGTTCATAGGTAGGTACTAGGCTAGAGACCCTGGGGCCTATATAAGCCTAGCCAAAAAGGTTCCCTAGCTTTCGCTACCCAAGAAAATTATTTTCCGCTGTCAAGCAGTGCCACAGAAGTGATCCCCGGGGTGAATTTTCTATTTCCCATCCAGTCGTCATGATTTTTCTTAAAGAGGGCCAATGAGGAGCTTTGCTTGACATGAATGGGTAGTTTGTTCCAGAGTATGGGAAGTCTCTGGGACAGAAATCTATCCTTCCAGCATGTACTGTCTATTGTGGTGACAAGGTATAGGTCCCTGGAGCAAGTTTGTTAGAAAATAAGAAAAAAGTATACATAATATGGCTAACATAAGGCATTAAAAGGAATGTCTAAAGAGATTAGACTGGATAAGAAAATCAAGACAGGTATGACTGGACAAAGCTACCAGGTAAAGGGAACTTAGCTTAACCTAGACACCAGAAAGCAACTTTTCCCACAAAGAGGGTAGTAGATCTATGTAGGAAAATGGGAGAAGTGTTCAGTATGTGCTAACTACAAGTGTCCGGCAGAGCAAAAAAGACTCACAGTCTCCTTTTGCTGGTTATTTATCATGAAAAAAAATATTTAATTTCAAGACTAACTCTGTGGCAGCGAAGGATAAAGCCTACACAGTGATCCGAAAAGGCCAGCTTAGGCAATGCACTAAAAAGTCAGAGAGTGGAGAGTGAGGTCACCAGTGCTGACTTGCTGATGATTCTGGTTGGTTTACTGTCAAAATGAAAGTGTAGGCCTGCATGCCACCAAAACGGTCAGATCAGGGATACAGGCTTGGCAATTCCGAGCCAGTAATAAAAGTCTTTTGTAGACTGATGATGATAGCATGCACAACTGAGGAGACTGCATAAGGTATCCCACAATTAGACAGGTGTTCACATCAGCTACTAGGGATGGAGTTAGGGCCTTAACAGAAATGCCCTCTTTGCCAGGATGCCAGCGAGGGCTCAATCTACCTCCATGACTGCCTGGATGATGGCCCATTCACTTGATTCTTAAACATGTAATGGGGATACCTGGTAAAGAGAAATGAACAGACTGTATCTGTTAAGAAATGGCTTGAGTACTGACAGCCATGGAGGTAAGAAGCACACAAAAAATTTCACTTCCTTGCAAAACTGACCTGTTTCAGACAAAATTAAAACCTTGACAGAACTTCAACATAATTATTCTACAGAATGATCTATGTAATGTGTTTAGTGACGTAAACTATTTGTTTGTGATTTTATTGAATGACATAGCAGAAAAAAATATCTGCCAGCTGTTTCTTTGCCAGATATGTGATAAGGAAGATAAGAATCAGATATTTAAAAGCAGTTTATGTTTAAAAGGACTTGTATCATTCTTCTGAAGTACATGCATCTGAAATATGAAACAGCAATGAAAACCTAACAAACTGGCACACTGCTGAAAGTAACCTTTGCAAAAATGTCAACAGTAAACTTTAATCTTATGGAAGAAAGATGATGTTATCCATAAATTTTATACACATTTTTGGAGACAGAAGGGTAAGCTGTCATGCACCCCCTTTGTAGGACAGTAATACCTCCACACACCCTTAAGATGCAACTTTACTTACTCTATGGTCAGATAATCATTGAGATAGAGGAATTGCTTTATTGTCCACCAAAATCAACAATCTCATTTCTCAGTGGTTGTGCGGTCTCAGGGTTAAAAGCAGTGGCGTGTTGAGGCCAGAGGAAGCATCATCTCCATTCAAAAATACCAATGTTGATGTTCCTTATTTTGTGGCATTCTATAACTGTAGCTGGTATGCCTAACACAAACTTCCTTTTTGTGAATTTCCATGTTTAATATATTCCAGCAGCTGTTCTTCAGAAGGACAAAAACAATCCATGTAAAAGGTTTATGTATTATATGTCTTTTTTATCTTTGTTAGTTCTTAATACTTTCCTAAGTACATTCAATAAAACCTACAGTGGTTATAATAAATTACACTATGTCACACCAAATGAGTACCATACATTGGTATTTATTCACAGTTCACTGTGTCACAAGCAGAAAACTGGTGTATTTATTTGCCTGCCTGTTTAAGAATGAGTGAACTGATCCTTTATGGACATTTTTCAGCCATGACTCAGACTGGAAGGATGAATACAATATACATATTGACAGTTTAGTATACTCAATCAATCAGTATGTTTTTAGAATGTAGAAGGAAACTGGTACATATGAAGAACATCGACAGAGATAGCGGATGGACATTCAAACTGCACAGACAAACACACACTGAAAAGGGGTCAGGAATGAATCCCGAACCATGTTGAGGCAGAAATCTTACCCCAAGTTCAATTTAATGTAAGTGCATTAAACAAATGTTCACTAAGCTACACACCCAAAAGGTCTCATTCATGGCACCAATTCCCATACTATGAGTAAACAACACAGCAGAACAATGGACTCAGGTTACAGCAGCACCATATAAAGAAAATATAATAACACTGTGTGGTTACAGGACACCTTACCACATCTAGTTAATTGTGTTCCAGGACATCATCGCCCTTCATTAAAGGAACACACAGATAAGCATTCATAGGATGTGAGGTGGCAAGAAGCATCCCCACACAATCAATTCTCCAACTGTCAATGAAACAGATTGCTCACTGTAGTTTATTTATGTTATTTATTTAACATTTGTTTACCGAGAAAGTCAGACTGGGATACAGGCCATTTTCAGTGGACACCCAGGGAAGAAGCTCTCCAGACGCATGTCTTTGAAATGTGGGAGTAAACCGCAGCACCCGGAGGAAACCCACGTGAACACAAAGAGGACATGCAGACTTCACACAGAAGGCTCCCAGCTGAGAACTGAACCAAAGAACCTCATGCTGTGAGGTGACAATGCTAACTGCTGCACTACTGCGCTGCCTAGAAACACCAGTACGGATATCTGCTGGGAGGCACTAACTCTGAGACTGCACAGATATGAACAACGAGGGAAAATGTAATACATAACACTTTTTCTTCTTCTTTGTGCTTGCAAAATCTCATGAGCTGAATTGGCAAGAAAACAATGGAACAGTGCCGCTGTATCACTGGAACTTGCAATACAGAGCAAGTGAAACATTCGACGTGTGAGACCTGATCAGTTGGCATTCACTAAGTCTGTTATGAGATGTTTAATTCCTAATATTGCAACAGCACATAGGTTGCGATAATTAAAATTGTTAGTTGTTAAACCTTGATTCAAGTTGCATTGAAAAATTAAAATAGAATCTAAAAGTAAGGAAAACAAATCTGTAGTTAGAAGTTTGAAAATAATTCTTTGAAGTTAAAAATGTAGCTGCAAGAAGTTAGTACAGTTAACACATTACAGAATTTGAAATATGCTGCTGAAAACTCAAGTGGCACTTGAGGTCTTTAGCCTCTAAAATGGTTAGAAATATGAAGTTGTTAGAAGGGCATGTAAAATTTCAAAATGTGCAGTCTTAAAGGCTTATACCCCACCAGATATTTTCAAAAAGATGGGAAAAGTCAGCTATTGGTAGTACTATTCTAAAACATACGTATAAGGGATTCACAGCAGCAAGGGAAAATCTAATAACTGTGGCATGCCCTCCTACACCTAATCGGGCATGAATTAAATGTACAATACAAAGAGAAAGAATTTAATGATGTCCACTTACAATGCATGACAGATGCATTTCAGGCTTTCTCAGAGCAAGCAGAACTACAGAAGGTATGGCAGCCAGTGGGCAGCATTTGTGGAAAGACTATTGCCATCTATATGGGATCAGATAAAAAGGGTTTAAGTTGGACTATTTCAGGTATACATTAAATTGCTAATCAGACACAGTATGTAGTTAGAGAAGACAAAGAGCAACAAAAGAAATTAGTAGAAATTCAACTTCAGAATTTTGACACAAATTCGAGGGATAGGGGACATAATAGGAGGAGACAGGTTTAGATTTTTACAGCAACAAGCACCAAGACAGTTCCCACAAACCTTTTATCATCCTGTCCAAACTCAAACCCTGTAGTGCGGACCACATACCAACCCTAGTTTTAATTGTGGCCAAAGTGGCCATTGACATAATAAATGCCCTTTTTTGAGCTAGTAAAAGAGCCAAATGTTAAAGCCCCACAGCAGGAGGGGAGACAGCTTCCAACTTGAAGTACTGCTTGGCAGTCACCAACGTAGGAACAGGATAAATAGGCCAGCCATGAACAGGGGAGACATCTATTTCCCTTGTTACCAGTAGATCAAGAAGGTCCTTTTGCTGATATAAAAGTGCATAATTCTACTCTTTATTTCCTCATAGATGCATGTGCAACTCAATCTCTGCTAACTTCATCTCATGTAAAAAGACTCCTGCTTTCTACAAATTCTGTTAGAGGTGTAGGAGTACCCAGAGACAACATCTGTCCAGATCCAAATAGGTCCATCACAAGATGAACATGCTTTGATTGTAGTAAATTTGGATACCTATTGAAAGCACGAAAGTTACAAAGTGCAAATGCTCAGATGAGTGAAAATGCTGCAAGTCGAAAACATTATTGTGGGGGGCTGAGCCCTCCCCCCACACCCCCCGCTAAATATATATTCCAACTCCAAGATTGCATTACAGTGAAGAAAGGGCAAATATTCTAATCTTCACTGTACTGCGATGAAAAAAAAACAAACTTTGATTTGCGGCATTTTCGCTCATCTGAGCGTTCGCACTTTGTAACTTTTGTGCTTTCAATATGTAACCATAAATTCTACTGCTTTAAACTGTTGCATCACCTAAGGCATATTGTGTTTTGCACTCTGTATAGAGTTTTTCTGAATGTCCTGAATGAGTCCTCTCTACTTGGTCTATATTCAGCAGATATTTGTCCAGATGAACGTATGTTCTTTGCGGTACTTTGATCAGAACAGACTTTCAGTGTTGCTGACTTAGAGAGACTCAAAGTTGTTCGTTAAAAGCTGAAGATTACCCATGACAACAAGGTAGGTTTCATAAAAGATGCAGAACCAGTTAGAGCAACCTTAAAGCCTTATGAGTCCCTACCAATAGTAGTTCAGTATCCCTTATCAGCAGAGGCAGAGAAATTGAACCTGTTATTTCTACATTACATCAACAAGGAATCATAGTTACTACCATAAACACGTGTGCTACACCTATTTTATCAGTTAAAAAAATGATTAGGGACACCTACAGGTGTGAACAAGATTTAAGAGCAGTGAATGCCAAATACTAATACTAATGCCAAATTTTCAGTACCTAACCACCTATAATAATGAGTTTTATTCCTCTGACAGCCACCGTCTTTTCAGTGACTGATATTTCCTTTGTTTCTTTTTATCCCTATTAACCCAGTCAGTATTTGCTTGCTTTTACTTATAGAGAGCAACAATACACACGGGCAAGGCTACCTCAAGGACATGCAGAATGACCTACTCTTTTTTTTTTTTTTTTTTAAATAGACAAATAAAGAAACAATTGGGCAGAATTCAATTTCCTTGTGGGTCCACCTTAATACAGTATGTGGATGATTTCCTTTTAACTTCTGATTAGCTGCCAACAGGATACTACTTTTCTTTTGACCAAGCTAGCAGAACGGGAGTTTAAGGTGAACAAGATGAAACTCTAGTTGTGGAAATCACAAGTCCAATATTTAAGACATTTTATTTCAAAAGGATCTTGACGGACTTTAGGCTCATGCATTACTGCTATGCAAGCTGCACCACACCCAATCTGAAGCAGCTGCAAACTTTTCTGGGACTGACAGGTTACTTCATCAACAGATATCAAACTAAGCAATAGTAGGAACGCTTTGGTTAGAATTACTGAAAAAAGATACCCCCTGAGCCCTTGCCTTGGCAGAAGCATCTTGAAAAGGCTTTTGTTCAACTAAACCATTTGCTTTCAAACCCTCCTGCTCTTGGTTTACCCTATTATTTAGAAAAATTCTTGCTATTTTGTTGTAAAAGAAATAAAGTAGTGTTAGGATTACTAGAACTTAGTATCAGCTCCTGGTTAAGTGGTTAAACAATGGAAACATCTAGCTGTTGTATATCTCTATACTCTGTCTGGTAACAGTTTTTTTTTTTGTCTTAACTGTAAGCAAATTATTTTTGTTCCTTAGCTAAATCAGATTTTTTAAAACTAGCCAAGTAAGCCCCAGCATTAAATACATAGATAGCTACTATAGGAGCTTGGCTTGTATTTTGCAGACATGGTGTCTAATTTGAACTGGCTTGTAGCAGCTCTACTTTTGATTGGATTGTGCTTGTTTTTTTTTTTTAATTCTATACATATTACTGTGCAGTTTAGAGAGTGTTGCCTATTGATTTTGGGAGTACCTCCTTGCTACATCTTTAAACAAGGGAATCTAGCTGCTGAGTATCTGTACACCAGATAAGTGAACCTTTTGCTGTGGTTTCCCCAACCCTCCCTTTTTCTGTTATGGTTTTAAACAAGTGTCTCTGTTTCAGTTACTCATGCTAATCTGACTACCAAAGCCCCTCACTGTCTTTCACTGCTATTGTCAGTTGTACAAGCTATTTAAGTACTTCTTCCCTCCCACTGTTTTCCATAGATTGAAGTACTAAATGCCCACCCATCCAACCAGTATTGCCCTTGAGAAAAGTCCCTTATTACAAATTCTCTCTGGTGTACTTTAAACTGTTTGGCATTATTGTAGACTTGTAGTGCCTTATTTTGCCTAGCCGTTGCATTACCTTGCCTTATGTTGCCTTATTAGCAGTAACTAGCTAGCTGTTTAAATTATTAGGACAGCACTGCACTTAGTATACTTTTTGTGCATTAATAAACATGACTTAGTTTAATCACTTGCCTATCTGAGTTTGGAAACACATGGGAAGGGCTCATTCCCACAGAGCTCAGCAATGCTTGGTGACCTAGCCTGTGAGTCCAAGGTGTTTTCAGGGCATCCAAAGCCATCCAGGCTGAGATAAGGAACTTGTACTTGCTAATTTAAAGAATGGCTACTGTTTTACAGTATTTTCAAAGCATTTAAGCAACTGATCACCTGAAAAACCACTCTTT
Organism: Protopterus annectens; assembly: GCF_019279795.1. Taxonomy (NCBI): domain Eukaryota; kingdom Metazoa; phylum Chordata; order Ceratodontiformes; family Protopteridae; genus Protopterus; species Protopterus annectens. The sequence goes on from NC_056737.1 coordinate 291,668,855, forward strand.
TTGTCTGTTTGTTTACTGATTTGCCTTGACTTAAATCACCTTGCAAAAGGGTGATCTAGCCATTGACTTCAGAGTTACTTTTGCTGTGCTTTTACATTAAGAATTTCCACAGTCATAAATCTTATGGTAGAAAGTATTTCCTGGTTTCTCTAAGCAGGGGAGTACTCCAGAGAGCTCAAAATGTAGTCATTTATTGGTCAGAGGGTGTAGAAGTTAGTTTTTAGCTTTTTTATGTGGCTATAAAGTAGATACATTTATGCAGAGCTGTTCACCACACAGTAGAAGTTAACAGTGCCCTGAATGGTAGCAATTGCTTGGACTCTAAAGTTTACCTAACGCTAGTACTTAGAACTTTAACCTGTAACACAGTAAGGCTCTGAGTTGATCTAAATTTAGGGCAGCTAGTTAGTGCATTGAACAGCACTAATAACAGATAATAACACTACCTAACAGCTAGCCTTAATCCCAGACATCACACAGGTGATCCCATGTAAAACCAAGTACTTAATTCATAATGGAACAACCCTAATACAGTTTCTGACAATATGGATATGTATTTTCCTAATGTCTCATGGCCATCTCATTAGATACGGGCATGCTGAGACAATGTAGCATTTGTCTCATGTACTCTGACAACCTTGAAATCCTTAAAGAAACTAACACAGTATAAGAGAGATGTATATACATAACATCCTTGGAGGCTAAAAAGGTCGTCAAGAAGACACACACTACATCCTATGCACATACTGCTCACCACACACAGACAGACCTTCTTACAATGAGACACTTAAAAAAAACTTCTGAAACCTCAAACATCTGCTAAGCCATCTAACAGCAATACCTATCCTCATCAGTCACTAAAGCATATATGAAAAATAACACCTAACACCACACATAAGCCTATAACCAATGGTCCCCAAAGAACAAAGCCCATAAGGCAAGCAAACACTTTACCTAATACACTTGTCATAGGGAATTCTATTGTATGACACACAGATGCCCCACTCACCAGGCTGGACAAGGAGAAGATAATGGTTAGTTGCATATCTTGAGCTAGGATCCATAATATCAAATGCACACTCAAGTTATCACACTACATATACTAATAAGATTCTATCTATATGGAAGTAAATAACCAGAGGTGTACCTTATTGGACTATATGACAGCAGACATTATGGATCTCTCTGAACATGAATCCCAGACACGTACATGCCTTGCATTGAGCAGCATTCTACTTTCACCTAGGATGATGCCACAATATCAATAGAAAATGATTGATTTTAACAATTGGCTTAGTTTCTGGTGTCACTCAATGAGGATCTGATACTTATCAGCGTGGGAGGGCATAGTTGACAAACCATGTTGCTTTGCCAAGGATAGTCTACAACTGTCGCCCCTCACACCTTTCTGATGTTGGCTAAAACTCTGTCTATACCTTAGAGCCTTTTTTAGGTAATGTCAGAATGACACAACTACCAACATAGCAAATCAAAGCTGCCTTTAGATGCTACTTCTCAAAGTTAGCAGCCTAAACATGAAACTTCACTCCATGCAAGCACTCCTCACCCAGGAGAATACAGACATGTATACTTTTATTCAGACTTGGTTTAAAGCCACAGAAAGTACTCCAGCAGTGCAAGGTTACAATGCTTTCCACATATTCAGACCAATAACAACAACAGACAGGAGCTAATGGTGGAGGTATCTTGATTTACATTAGCAATAAATACAATTCCAGGTTAGTTAAACAGGATGATGTCCTAGAGTTCATCCACGTCGAGGTCTACATAGACAGGATTCTGTAGCATGTCCTGGTGAGCTATATTTCAGCCTCTACGACCAATAAAGCAAACACAACTTGTACCTAGACCTACTGGAACTACTCAAAATCCAATCAAACACCATATCAATGGAAGACTTGAACTACCCCTCAAAGGACTGGGAAATATACACGGCCTCTAACTCACAGCCATAACATTTCTTAAACTTTGTCAAAACAAACACCATGAACCAGGTAGTGAACACTCCAGCCAGGAGTTTATACATACAAAACCTGGTAATCACCAATATGGGACAGCACTAAAGCCCACCCCCCCCACCCCCACCCCATGTCACATCCTCATTGGTGAGACTGGATCACAAACTTGTCTCCCTTGAAATAAAAATCAAGCCAAAAAACAAACTAAACCAGTCAAAGTAAGGAACTATTCTAAAGCTAACTACATCCCGTTAAGGACAGTTTGTCAAAATTCAAGGCTTCAACAAACCCTGACAACACAGCTGCATATGCAGAATTGTTCACAGAACCCTGTACAAACATGTAAATGGCTGCTGAGGCTGCCATACCAACCAGAAGCAAACTCCACTGGTGGAATCCTATCCTTAACAGGGTGTATAACAAAAGAAAAAAGTCATGTCCAAAATCAGAAAAAGCAACTCTGACACATACAAGAGCCCTCTGATTCAACTAAACAAGACACTAAGAGGTCTAATAAGGTCCAGCAGTTATAAGGCCAGGACAGCCTCGCAGGCTAAGGTCAATCACAAAGCCTTCTTCAGCTGTGAGGAAAAGTAAACAAAGCACCCTGCAGTGTGCAGAACTGGTGGTGATAAATGGCACAACCTTCACTAACCAAGGTGACATAGCAAATCTAGCTGATAAATTTAGCTCTACCTTCACCCCCACTATGCCCTGTGAAATCTCTTCTAGCATATCCCCAACTATCAACAGGAAGCAGATCCTGGTAACGTTCATTAAGGTCACTGCTGCAATGGGCCCAGTTAATATCCTCAGTTCCCTCTCAATAGCCTCAAATATGATTTAGCAGGGCCATTAGAATCACTGTTCAACTACAGCCCTAAAACAGGTTAGGTGAGTAGAGGGCTGCAACAGTCATCTCTCTGCTCAAGTGTGGACCATCAACCGACCTTGGGAACTACAGACCTATCAGTCTGACATATCTAATATGCAAAAATGTCAAACAAATTATCATGTAAAGGATTAACAAGGAAATTGGCAACCTACAGACAGTGGACCCATCCCAGTTAGGCTTTGTCAAGGGAAAGTCTTGCCTATTCAACCTTGAGAGTCACTAAGGCTATGGATGAGGGACACTGCCTACCTCAAACTGGCCAAGGCATTTGATACAATACCCCACTCAGATATTGTTGACAAACTCTCAAAACTAGGCATAAATCCCTACATAACTTGCTGGATTACTAGCTGGCTCACAGAAAGGACTAAAGACATCAGGATTGGTGAGACCACTTCCATCAGGAGACCAATCACCAGTGGAGTACCCCAGGGCTCTATGTTGTGTCCACTCATGTTTGACATCTATTTCTCAGAAGTCAAAGCTAATATCAAAGACCTCTAGCTCAACAAATTCACAGATGACTGTAAACTGGGAGTTATCACAGACTCCCCTTTTGACACAAACATCTTAAAAGAGGCTCTGATACAAACAAATGATTGGTACCAGAACCACAGATAAAAACTCAGTGTGAAGAAATGCATTATACTGCCCTTTGGGAAGCAGTCCACCCAAGGTAATTACTACATTGATAACACAACTCTAAGAGTTGATACAGTAGTCAGGGATTTGGGAATACATATTGATAATCATTTGACAAGTAGCCAAGATAGTAAGAACATCATAATACATCGCCCAACTCATAAGCAAGGATATGGCATCTAGGACCAAGGAAAATATAATACCAATCTATTCAGCCCTTATCTGACCCATCATCAAATACAATGCACCTTTCGCATGTACCTAACCAGACACCTGCAACAGTTGGGATGATCTTAAAGGTTTCTCACCAGGAGAATCCAGGTTATAAATAACCTGTTCTACACAGATAACCTTAAAACCCGGTCTCTTTACTGAGAGGTGAACTTTGCCTGGCATACAAGACATCCTCAGACCCAGTTCTGATCAACCTCTTGGCACATCCATAAAACAAACAGCACTAGAAACACTAGATCCAAGGACCTGAACTTTGCCTGAGACATAAATAAAACATGCTGGAGAGACCAATATGTGTCTCAAAGGATCCCCACAATAAGGAAAAGGCTCCCCATCCACATAAAGCTCAGTTCATCCCTGACCTTTTTCAAGTGAAACCTTGATCAATGGATAGGAAATCATAAATACACCCCTTGGTCTGACCTCCATGTCTCTGATGCATAAATGCTGACAGTAAGTTAACTAATCCAAAATTGACACCCCCCCCACGCACACACATACACACAATGCTTAGTTACCTTATTACTAACACCCCCCCACTATAAAGGCATCCAATGTACTCAAGCAGAAAATTGGATTGGGTTGCATGGCTAGGCTTATAAAGACCAGGTGGTCGATAGCCTAGTACAAACCTATGAGCCTATGACCAAAACATAAAAGTGGTGATTTTAGACTTGTTGCATATGTCAGTATGAATCTCCTTCCTGTAGCAGTCCTCTCCCACTGCTTTAGGGCGGTGGCTGCAACAGCGCATCCAGTAGAGGTGGTGGCTGCTCTAATGCTATAACTCTCAGGCACGAGGCTTTATGTAGCAGTTCCACATTCTGTAGAAGCACTGTTGTTAAAAACAAAAGCACAGTACTTGTCAGCCTCTGGATTGTCTAAATATGAATTGTCCAACTACTTAATAATCTTTTGCAGATCATTAGGTGCTCCACTCTTAATCTTGCTTATTTAATCCATACAGAGGACAAAGGAGAGTCATATGACAGAGTTTTCATTGTTAACCATGTGCTTCCCCTAAATCACATCTAAAAGTTGTCCTGCTACTGAATTCTGAGTTTCTTTTTTAGTTGATGGACCCTGTATTCAAAGAGATGATGGTTCATTACTGTCAGCATTTTCTGTTTCTACAGCAAACCAAATACTATTAAGTAGACAACTGCACAGAAATGCTTCTGCTCAGACAGCTGAACTTGTAGCTATTACCAAAGTTTACAAACTAGTGAAGGGGAAAGTAGTTACTACTTTTACAGATTGTCACTATTCATATGGGGTAGTTCAAGATTTCAGAACACTTTGGAGGGAGACAGGGTATATGACATCAGCAGGAAAGTACAGTTGCGTAAGTAAACTTACCATAACAGCAGATGTTCAAATAATCACTGCTTCAGTAGCCTTAAATATATGGTTTATATCCTGCCAAAGATATAACAGCTGTCCCGCTTCCAAAGCTTCAGGGCCCCTTCCACGCATCCAAAAAAGACAAGTTTGAGTTCCAAGCCCTTCAGAGCTTTCCTTGCCAATATAGAGGAGGAGGCTTGGCTCTGAAAGGACAATGTTAGAAACAACAAAAGAATAAATGTCTACACCCTGGCATAAAAAACACACCAAAAACAAGGGAGGTGGAGGTAGGGAGCAGCTACTGCAGCAGTGATGAACTACTGTACTATGTTTATCATGTTGATCACTGCTGCAGTATCCTTAGCTTCATGGGTAAATTACCCTAGCTTTCTACATTTTAGAGTTGAAAGGTGAAGAGTCCAGGAACCCCTGGAGAATGGTTCTAGCAAAGCCTGACCTCAGCCTAGAGAAAGAATCAAGCTTATAGTGATTTGTAAAAGTATGCACAGAGGACCAAGTAGCAGCTTCTGGAATACTTCAAGAATGTATTCCTTTCCAAAAATCTATAGATGAAGCCAAGGCCCTGGTAGAGTGGGTCTTGATCCTGCCTGGAATAGTTAGTTATAGTGAGTATAAAAAAAAGGTATTAGCATTAAACAACCATTTGGAAATAGTCTGTTTCGACACACGTTGTTCCTTCTTCTTTGTACCTTCATAAGAAATGAACAATTGATCCAAAGATCTAAAAGATTTAGTTCTGTCAAGCTAGAGTTGTATGTGGAAATCCAAGATGTGGAGTATCCTTTTCCCTAGCTTCAGGAAAGAAAACAGGGAAATGGATAGTCTGAATTAAAGTAAACTCAGATACCACTTTAGACATAAATGGAGGATTAGTTCTCAAAGAAACCCCATCACTGTGGAAAGGAGAAAGGACTGACTCACCATAACAGGCTGCAACTCAGATACTCTTCCTGCAAAAGTCAGAGCAATCAATAAAAACTGTTTCCATGTTAAGAACCTCAAGTCAGCCAGGTTAGCTGGTTTAAATGAAGAAGCACCAAAATATTTTAAAATCAGAGAACAACCAGCCCTGAATGGATGCTGGTTATGTTCCTGGCACCAACTAGAAATCCTCCATTTGCTAATATACGATTTTCTAGAAGCAGTCTTTCCTGCCTCCATTAGTACCTACTGCATGTCCTCAATAAACAGGTAAATAAAAGGAAATGAGACCCTATCATCCAGTCAGTCACCTAAAGTTGTGATGATGGGGTGTATCAAACACCCCTGTTCTTGTGCGGAAGCTTGTGGCAATTTCCAAACGAATGGAGACCCGTGGTTGCCTCTGCCAGAACTGAGTCATCACAATAATCTTGGGGGATTCCTTATGAATGGTCATAAGTAGTCTGGATATTAGTGGACATGGTAGAAAAGCATATAGGATCATTCCTGTAAAAGGAAAAGAAAAGACATCTTTCTTCCAGGTCTTTTTGCATGGAGTCCTGGAACAAAATCTTGCCAGTTGATGGTTCAACCTTGAGGAACTCCCTCAATGGATCAAATCCTGAAAGACACCATGGTATAGGTCTATTCATGAGGGTCTGCCCTGGTCCTACTGAGCATGCCTCCCACAAAATTTTGCTCTGATATAATATAGTATGCCAGCAGAATGAAACTGTGCTGTGAAGCTATATCCCAAGCTAACATGGCTAGTCTGCAAACTGGGTACAACCTGGTTCTCCCTTGCTTGTTGATGTACCACATGACTGTAGTGTTGTCTGTAACAACTTGTAGAAGTCCCAGGGACCAAAGATGATTCAAAGGGTTGAGTGCCTTGATCAGAGCAAGTATCTCTTCAACATGTATGTGCTTGCACATGTCCTTGGTTTCCCCGCATACTTTTCACATTTATCCCTCCTGAAACTGCACCCCAAGCAAAGTCAGAGGCATCTGCAGTGACCGACTGCTTTGGTGGAGATAAAATCCAGATCTCCTCTTCATCCTCCCTGTTCCAAATAATTTCTCTTCTGACAAACACCAACACTGGGATTTGAAAAGACAAAGAGTGTTGGTGCTGGGACCAAATACACTTCAGATACCACTGCATCTTTCTCATGTGGAGTATTACCAGGGTATCATGAGAATCATAGAAGCCATGAGACCTGAAATCCTCAGGTATTCTCTTGCACTGACCAAAGACTGAGTGCAAAACCTTAGCTATAAATCTGTTTTTTCCTGTGGAAGAAAAGTCGTTGAAATGAGGTGTCTAGTTGACATCTAAGGAGCACAACCCTAAGTGGAGGAGTCAAGAAAGACTTTTGAATGTTCTCTTGGAATTCCAGCTTGTGTATCACTCAAGAGAGAGATTCCTGACTCTTTGAAAAAGACCGTGAAAGATAAACAAGTTGTTTAAATATGTAAAAATGTGGATACCCTTTAGCTTGCAATGGGCTATAACTGGACACTTTGTGAACACTCTTATTGCAGTGGATAGTCCAAAGGGTAACACAGAAAACTAATAATGTGATCCAGACACACAAAACCTAGAGAAATGTCTGAAGTCTAGATGCATAGGAATGTGATGATAAACATCTTTTAAGTATAGTGTTACCAATAAACTTGAAAAAGGAAGAAGAGGTAGCAGCTTGTGAACAAACATAATTTTGAATTTGGGCACAGTCACAAACAGGTTAAGTACAGAAAGATCTAGAACTAGTATCCAAGCATTTTCTTTCTTTCCTTCTTTCTTTGACACTAAGAATAATCTTGAATATAAACCTTTCCTCACCTGGCAAGGAGGAACCTGTTCTATCACTCCTTGGGACAGCATGTGATGAAGAACCAGTGAAAACAAGAGTCTGATCTGAAGGATGAAGTATGATTCCCTGGACAGGAGGTATTTCCTCCCACTGCTCTATGTATCCTTGATGAATGACCTTACAAACCCATTTGTCTGAAACTATCCATTGCCAAGGTGAAAAACTCAGATTTGGATTTTCTGGAAGAAGAAAAAAAAGGGCCAAGGTCTCTTGAATAGTGATTCAGGCTTATAGGTTCATTGGTGTTTACAAGCTGGATGTGGCAGAGTTAAAGATGTTAAGATTTGCACTGGGTGTGACTAGGATGGACAGGATTAGGAATCAGTATATTAGAGGGTCAGCTTGGATTGGACAGTTTGGAGACAAAGCAAGAGAGGCGAGATTGGTTGGTTTAGACATGTGCTGAGGAGGGATGCTGGGTATATTGGTAAAAGGATGCTAAGGATGGAGCTGCCAGGTAAGAGGAAAAGAGGAAGGCCTAAGATAAGGTTTATGGATGAGGTGAGAGAGGACATGCAGGTGGTTGGTGTGAAAGAGCAAGATACAGAGGACAGAAAAAAATGGAAACAGATGATCCGCTGTGGCGACCCCTAATGGGAACAGCCAAAAGAAGATGATGATGGTGTTTACAAGTCTAATGACCACAAAGGCCTTTTTTAAGCCTGGCCATGCATCCAAATCTCTGAGAAGTTCTGGTACTCTTGATAAGTTTAAGCAGGGGGATTAGGAGGTGAAACATTTACAAGCAGAAGCCTGGGAAATCATTCATTTGCAGGCTGCCTGTGACTATTAGAGACATAGGTGCCAAACCAGGGATGAATTTCCTGCTCCCCATCCAACTGTCCAAGCTACACTTGAATAGGGTTAGGCAGGGACTCTGCTTCACATGGATGGGGAGCCTGTTCCAGTGATGGAGTTGTCTCTGAGATGCATACATGTCTCTCCAGCAGGTCCTATATATATCACATGCAAGGTTTAAGGCTTTAAAACAGGTAATTCTGGTGCTGCTTGTTTTGTGCAAATGCAGGAGGTCCATCAGAGTGGAGACTGACAATGCCTTGTATGCCAGGCATAGATCTCCCCTCAACAGCCTGTAGAGACAGAATACAAGGATGGGGCCTTGAGGCAGCCTGCATAGGACATGTTAGTTATGCCCTGTATTCTTTTAGTGAGGAACCTCTGTGGAAATTCAAATTGTTGGATATGCCTGATTAGGTACACTTGTTAGACTGTCCTTGGTTTTAGAGGTTTAAAGCTTTTTTTTTTTTTTTGGAATCCCCCACCCCACCATTTCCTCTTAACATAAGTTTACCAGCATCTGGATCAACTTACCCCTTTCATCACACTTTTTCATCACCTCTGCAGCACAGGGGCCAAAAACTAAATGTCTAGCCAAAAAGAAATTTAAAATTGCACTTTTATCACCACCTGGAATGTTCTAAAAATGCAGCCATGCAAATCTCCTCAAAAGAGTATCAGTGGCCATAGTCCTGCAAGAAGAATCAAAAGAGTCATATGCATACTATAAACAATGACTATTGGCGTGCAATAGAAGAAACTAAATTAGTTAAAGCAGATTTTTTTCCTCACAAGAAGAAACTGCAGTACTTTCACAATTAGTCAGTACAAACATTAACATATGAGCATGACGTTTTAAAATTCTGAAAATCAAAGTTGCAGAAGTATATGCTTTTTTCCCCATACCTATCAATAATTTTCCCATCCTTATCAGAAAGAGTAGAATTGGAATTAACTAAGCGTTTAGTGGCATTAGGATCGACTAAAGCTATAGCTGCTACATCAGGTTTGGGTACAGTGTACAAAAACTTAAAACACTGAGGAACTATATACAGCCTATCTGCATTTTTAGGGGCAGCTAGGTGACAATCAGGAAAATTGCAGGCAGTCACACACATCCTCTATATCAGACAGGACAGAAGGAAGGGTGTAGGTCCTGGAAATTCCTTCTGTTGCAACGCATACTATTTTTGAGGGAGTGAGAAACCTCAGTGTTCTCCCACTGAAAAAGTTCACACAACGCTCCACCTCACTCAGACAGCAAAGCCAGCGTTGTGTGATTTGGAGTACTGCTATTGCTATTTGGTCCTGGCTTTGCTGTCTGAGTGAGATGGAGCGTTGTGTGAACTTGGTCGTTTCTGTTTTTTAAAAGTTTCTCCCACTGAAAACACTGGTACATTCCAGCAACAGTTTCAGAGAAAGATCAACCCCCACAGGGAGAATCAGAAACTGAGCCCTCCTCTGAGTCTGAATCAGAGGAGAAGCCACTGTATCTGCCCTTCAGGAAAAGAGGTATCCTTCTACCAAAAACTACTTTACAAGAAGGATCAATATTCTGAATTAAATTCTGAGCCAGACCCAGTAAACTACTCCTGACTAAGGAAATCTGAAGAGGAGTAGACATATGCTTAGTTTTCTGTTTCTTTTTGACAGGAAAAATGGAGCCTGCCATGTTACTAATTGCAGCAGCAGTTTCCCCGTGGATGGGCATAGCATTCTGACACAATAGAGATGCCTCTCCTGTTCCATCTCATAGGGCAGACAACAGTGGCTCTCCACCGGCCACTAAGGGAACCCCGACAGCCACAGAGGATGTGGCTAATACCCAGTCCATAGTGGCTGCACGTGCTACACCAGACGGATTCAGAATAAAAGCTGATTGGTCTAAGGTAGAACAAATGGCTACAGCAAAGTTACCCACCTGCTGCTGAGGCAAATTGCTAGCCAGTTGCAGTGGCAAAGACTGATAGTTTAAGTTTTTCTTTTTGTAGCTGGAAGAAGGCCTGACCATGGGTCTGATAGTTTGTTCCAAGGTCAAGCTGAAAATGGTGCTTCTTTCCCAGGGAAGGCAAGCAGCAAATGCAAGTACAGCTAAATGTCTTTAAAAATCACTTTTTTGAGAAAAAACATGGTAAAAAGCACTTTAAAACATTTTGCCAGTCCCCTCAAAAGTAAAATTAACACAATTTCTCCACAGAAAAAAATTTTTCAGTTTCTCAACTTTTAAACTGACAGAAAAAATAGCACTGCTATTTAAAAGCTGATACAGTCTTGTGACAGTCCATTAAAACACATAACAACTAGCTTTACAATAACTTTCCTGAAGAGGAAAGTGCTAAAACACAAAACAATATTTAGAAAATGGAAAGGGAACTTATCTGCCCAGCAAAGGAACAACCCCATGCCACTGGTCATTGAAAGCCTTAGAGGAGCGTATTCTTCAGCGGTAGTAAAGCTCTGAAGGGCTTGGCGCTCAGACTTGTCTTTTAGTCAGTTTAGCTAGAGTGCCTGACAGTTTGGATGTGTGGAAAGTACTATGACACTTTGGAAGATGTCCAGCTGTTATATCCTTGGCAGGATATAACTTACATAGCTAGGGCTACTGCAGCAGTGATAAATATGGTGAACATCTCTAAAAATTCTGTTTTTGTCAATGAACTTTTAAACGCACTTTTATTACCTAGGGGAAATGGCTGTGGTCAAAAGTGCAACCTATAATGCTGATGATTCTTACATTTTGAAGTGAAATGTTAATAGCTGTAGTCAAATATGCTGCCCATAAGACTGATGATTCTTACATTTTTACGGGAAATGCATTTGCCAACATGGCAGCTAGACAAGCAGCATTGTGTAATCCTGCTCAGGATTCCTTTTTGAAGCAAGTGAATAATGTGCCTGTTTCTTTACAGGAAGTGTTGTCTTTTCAAAATCAATCTGATGATTACAAAAAGCTAAGATAGATATATGATGGCTGGAGCTACTCTCTGGTTTCATTATGGTGCCATCTGGAGTGGAGGCTAGTAGCCCCACATTCATTTCTAGTCCAAATAGTATGGGCATATCATTTGCTCTCTCATTTGGGAAAGAATGCATTAATAAGACAAATTTTTACTAACTGGTATGCCCCTTACATTTCCTAAGCCATTCAGCATTGTGTAAATACTTGTACAATTTGTGTTCAATACATTGTGCCAAAGTGTGTACCTGTTCCCACACAGTCTTTAAAAAAGCTGTGGGGACATTTTTATTGTATACAGTGGGATTTTACTGAACTCCAACAGCATCAAAAGTTCAAGTATGTTTTAGTGATTGTGGATTTTGTTTTCTGAACGGGTTGAAGCTTATCCCTGTGCTAGGAATAATGCAACTATGGTCACCAAGAAACTGTTGCAAGAAATCATACCCAGGTTTGGAGTACCTTGTTATGTTTAATCAGACTGAAGAACTAATTTTACGAATCAGAAAATACAGCAAGTATGTGAAATCAAGAAAGTAAATATACAATATCTCTGGCCACACAGACCCAAGCTGCTGGAATTGTTGACAGAATTAATCAGACTTTAAAAACTAGAATTGCAAAACAATGTGAGGAGACTGGCCTGAAGTGGCCAGAGGTTTTGCATCTTGTATTGTTTAGTATTTATAGTGCAGTTAGCACTCCTAGAAAGTATTCTCCCCAGGAGATCGCCATGGAATGACCTATGAGGATGTGAGCTACACCATTTCCAAGTAATTTAGAGTTACAAGATGTTAAAGAATCCATTTTTGTTTATTGCAAGACTCTCATTTCTGTTCTGTAACATATTCATCCACAGGACATTGCAACTCAACAACATGACCCCTCCTCCTGCCATGGCATCACTCCAGGCAACCGGGTCTGCATTCAGTATTTCTCTAGACACCACACCCTTCAACCAAGATGAAAAGGACTCTTCCTGGTTCTCCTTACAACCATCACTGCCATTCAGTGTGAAGGATTAGCCACCTGGATTCATGTTTCACATGTTAACAAGGCCCTTCCTAGTGATGAATATCAACAAAATGCCAACAGTGTAATTTCACATTTTCAATTACTAACCCATTTCATCTCATACCAGAAGAAAAAAACAAGGAAACCAACATGGGTAGAAGTGAGGCCTAACAATCCAGCATTATTGCTTATAATGGACGATGAGAGGAAATCGGCCCAGAGATCAAGAAATGAGTCATGTGACCAAGTGCTGCTCATAGAAATTCCATCAGCACAGGACCCAGTGTAGAATTTAGAAATCAGCAACATATAAACTGTAAAAAGAAAGTGAATCATCCTTGTTTACAATTTTTTGAGAATCCTCTCCATTCCCAGCCTGCTTAATATTTTAATGGTTTTCATCACTGTTTTACTGCATTTCCATCTCTCATCACACGCCATTGAAACTGAAAATACTGGACAATTTTTTTTATCAAAACTTAACATTTTGTTAAAGATGAACAGAGATTACCACATTCTCATCCTAAGTTTAATGCTTTTTCTGCCACACCATATACTTATGCTAAGACTATGAATGTTAGTAACTGTTGGGTGTGTATGTATATACCATCAGCAAATGATGGGAGTATTCCTTTCTTTCTAGTACCAGCAAAAGAGAAAGAGGTAGGAGCAGCACTTTTGAAAATTCTGGTGACCAAACTTAAAAGTGGCATAAATAATTCTTGTCATAATGTTATCCCTTTTTTAGACTTATTCCACTTTAATTAACAATGGCTGTAAAGGGACATACTTGGTATGTTAAAAATGGAACACTTCCTGTTGGGTGGAATGACTGTAATATTACTCGGTGAATGTATGATAGGGCTGGTGGACAGGGTATTGCTATGTTATGTGAATTTAATTATATTTGTGGAGACCAAGCTTACCCCTGGTTACCAGCATACTGGTTGGGATGTTGTTACATTAGTCATGTTACTCCACCTCTTCGACTGTACCCAGCAGGACTATTCACAATGTTTGCTGAAAAAGGGAGATAAAGAATATTAAATTCTCATTAAAAAAGAAAACAGATGTTTCTTGCATTTATCATCATTTTTTTAGAACAAACTGCTTTCAAAGGACTATCACATATGGACTTGCATGATGATGTCATTTATGGACGGGTATTTTACCTGCCTATGGGGCAACAAAGTCAATTAGGGAATTGAGAAAATTGTCTGAAATATTATAGGTGTTGACTAATGCAACTTTTGAATAGGTAAAATAAATTACTATTGAAATGACTGCTATGCATAGTTTAGTGCTGCAGAACAAAATGGCACTTGATTTCACCCTTGCATCTAAAGGGGGTACATGCATGCTCATCCAAGCTGAGTGCTGCATGTTTATGCCAAACAATGAATATGCTATTTATAGTAATTTAGAGATCATTCAGAAGGCTGTGGCATTGTCATATGCTATAGAAGCTGACAACTCTCAGTGGACTTGGTTAACAAGCTTAATTTCAGGATGGAGAGGTCTTTTGAAATGTGTTATGCTCATTTCTATATAGTGATTCTTTTATGTAAGATTTTATTTGTGTGCAGAAAATAATCATACAGCTGTTTGCATCTAGAAAAGGTATTAAATTCCAAAATATGCATATTAAAAAAGAAAATGAAAAAGTGCCACTAACCACTGTTGTAAAAAATTATGATGAAAAGGAAGATAGTAAAGAAAAAGTACTAGAAAGTTTTGGACAAATCTAGGATAACATATGTAAAAGGGAAAATGAGATGGAAAGTTACTCAGACTGTTTCTTTATTCTGTCTAGAATAGATCTAACAAACAGATGTGTGTTTATTGCTTATAAAGCATTTTTGCTAAGCACTTATACAAGCATTGTGCATGTAAAGGACAGAAGGAAACTGCATGTAAAGAATGTCTGAAATTATTTGACCTAAGTGATGCTTCACAGCATCAAATGGAGAAGGGAGAAGACTTTTAAGTGTTTTGTATAATACTCTTTCATTGAAAGCTAAACTCATCTTGTTTTAAAATGGATCTTGACAGCACAGGTCTGTCTTGGTTTTTTTCCACTCTCTTGGAATTTCCTAATGCCAGCATGGAAAATTGGAGCTTATCCCTGATAAGAGAAAAACTTAGATAGGGGGTCTGCATATTCTTAACACAGAGGTGTTTCGTTAAATTGGTTAGTGGTCATAGCCTGATAGATAAGAAAATGTTTGCTCAGAAGTTTTGACAGTTTAAAGATGACTGTTAGGGAGACAAGACATTGACTGGTTCATCTCCCATGTACTTGTGTTCTTTTACAATAAAGGAGATCTTTCTACTGTGCTGAACTGTGTTGTATGAAATTATTGAGTACCTTAACACTGTATATTAAATTTCACTAAATTTACTTTGTAATGCCATTTTCACATTGACAGCTAATGTCAAAGTCTGATGTAATAAAAAGCACAAACAATAGTGTTTGCATCTGCAGTACATTAAGCAATGCTTGTTGACTCATTATCAGCACCAAGGGGTAGAATGGACAGAGATACTGCAACAAACAGTGATGTCATTTTAAACTGATAAGATTTTTTTATTTTCAAAATAATGTTAGGTTATGAAAGCAAAATATAACTACAGGTAACGGGTATTTCAGAACTTTCACCGTGTGTGTGTGTGTGTGTGTGGGGGGGGGGGGGTAGTCTGGAAGAAGGATGCAACACCTACCACCATGAGTAAATGTGAACTAACCACTCCCAACCATGTTGTACTATAAATCTGAGAGGAGCTTCACTAATAACCAGCATCTACATAAATGTATATTATTAAATAATAATAATAATATTAATAAGGAAGTTAGAGTTTACTATAATTATTCCAAGAAATTACAACACTCATAAAAAAGGGAAGCTGCATGTCATGTCCCCTTTTACCACATTGAGAAGACTATAAAAGGTTTGTATAACCTCCTCATACTATTTCACTTCCAAAACTTCTGTTCCACCAGTGCAACATAGACAGCAATGCATAGCCATGGTATTTAATGCAAAATTTACTACAAAGTCACTTCCGAAGATGGTGAGGAAACGCTATGTACAGAACAAGTTGTGTGTGCCAAATAAAGGCTTCTGAACACCTCAGTCACTGTACTGGTGTCCCTTCTAAAGACCAGAACAGCGGCAAGTAAGTTGTACAAATCTGCAATTATGTATTAATGACGTCCAGATGTGATTTTTGCCTGTTTTTTCTTGTATTACTTTCAGGAGGATGTCAGCTTATTATATGCCACCTTTCAAAAATATGTATACAAACCCAGAGCAGCAGTAAGAATATCTGTCACAGATGTTACAAAAGAGGGATTCACCAAGACTAATTGAAAATGCAGTACAATGTAAAGTCTGCAGTTTGCAACTGTCTTTCTTAAGCCAGTCCTTCAGCATTTCAACCTCTCCCTCAACAGTCATTTGGTGGAAAAGCTTATCTGCCTTTCCTAAGTACCTGACCTGATCAGACTGAAGCAGCGACCTCTGTTTCAATTCTTAGGGTATTTTTAACCAATTAAACAGCTTCTTGCTTAGTGATGTGCACATTATTCTCCTTACATAGGATTACAAATGAAGGAGCTGTTACAGCTCCTGTGTTAGTCCTCCTATGTGAACTCAGGTCAGAGGTAACATTGGAGCTCAAACATTTGTGAAATTCTGTTAAGATCCAATGACATTTCTCTTTGTATTAGCTTTCCTCAGACAGTTCCTGAAAGATTGCTTGAGAAAGCAAATGTGCACAATGCACTTAAAATTCTTTTCATTATGCAGTATGACACTGATGAAGCTGCACCATTAGCAGATGCTACCCAGTACCTAATGTATTATCCTGCAAACCACTTTCCCAAAGGAGTATAGCAGATCATCACACTTTTGATGTCTCCTTACTTACTTTGTGGATAGCAAGAGACCAATAGTTAAGCATGCATACCTCAATGATTCTGTGTTGTGAGGTGAACTTTGTACTTCTGCATTATATTCATATATTTTTTGCAGCTCAATTTTTACTTTTAGAATGATTTAACATCTGTTTTCATCTTCGGTATTTACTATTCTGAAGGAGAAGTGGAATGTGTCTTCACAATTAATCAGACTTACAAAATATTTTCTTTCCAGAGCAAAGCACAGACTGTTTAGTATGATATTTATTTATGATTCCAGAATTTGTCATATGTGCAGCTCTGAACCAAATATGACAGCCATACTTTTATCTTCTAGTGAAGAAAAATACTGGGGGCTAAGTTTGCTGGAGTATTTCCTCAAAATACACGTGAAAAAAACCCTCACAAAAAAAGAAGATAAAAGGATCTCCAAAATCAGAACACAAGATGGCACACACATTGCCACACCACTATTGACTTAAAATGAAAGCACTATAGCTCCTATAGCAAATGGGTTGGTTTTGTATACTTACTTAGCTATAGCACGGATACAACAGCGGGACATATTAATGAAGGAGCTCGCACTCGCCCTGGTTTGAAGGGTTGCTTCAATCCCTCTGAGAAGGTCATTTGTCTTGAGGAGAAGCAGCATTTCACGTGGAACCCTGTTCAACAGTTTGCTAATCTGAGGGAGGTAGTTAGCAGCATTTGTACGGATTTCTACATCCTAGGCAGAAATCAAAGGAAACAAACATTAATTGAACAAGAGTGAAGTTTTTACCACTTATTTACATTATTAGAAATCAAATATCAGAAATTCATTCCATGGTAACATTTATATAGGCCATTAAGTGAACCCAGCAAAAATCTCAATGAAATTAAAACATAAAACACATGGCAAATTATGAAAGTAATCTACAACTGGGCAGCTTCTTTATTGGCTTGTCCACACAAAAGCAAAAGACTGCTATCTCCTAGTGTTACTGCTGTGCAAAATTTAATTCCCTTCCTTCATGAATCTACATTTATTCAATTACAAGTTTAGGGTAGGTAGGTAGCATTTTCGCAGTCTAAATTACACCCAGGTCTTTCAGTCCTGTTCGTTAGCTAACTACTGGTAAAGGCAATTACAATTTTTCTTATCCCAAAACATTTTACTGACCTTTTTCCCCAGTAAGTGGAACTAGGTCTCCTAGAATTTACTGGTGAAGGAATGGGCATCATTGAGGCAAGGGCTTTTACTGCATGCAATAAGCAGAGTGAGTGTATGCAAGGTACCGTTTGATGGACTACAATACAATGCACTAATTCTTTTTTCTGCCCTCATTTTTGGAGAACTGTGGTGCACAACTGAGTAAACCTGCAGCAAAGTTACTAGAAGGCTGGATAAAATTCATGCAAATAAACAAAGTATGACAGCCATACAAATAACATCTGCCATTTAGAAACAAGGATTTCAAAACTGTGACAAATGGCTTTATTAATCAAATACAACACTAACGCTGTCATTTGATACCGAAGCCGTCATTGTTCCCCAAGTATCCATTGTTCTGTATTGTTTGATACCTCATTTGTCATTTCACTTGTCAATCCTTTTGCCACTAGAAAATGTGCAGTTACTGTACAAAAGACAGAAAAGTAAAGGAGACAAACTGCACATCCTGACATTATGAATCTCAGGATACAACCCACTATTAAAGATGCCTTCCTATTTATTTATTTTATACAATCCTTTTACTCAGTTTTTATGTCATTCCTTAACTCCTGACATGAATGTTAATGCATTCTATTTCCAAGGCATACGGTATCTGATCTTTTACACTGAGATATGTTCTACTTGTGTGAAAACAGATCCAGCAAAGGCTGTAAATGCAAGGCTTCCAGTATTTTTTTTTTTAATGAAAGTAAGATTATCTGGTGTGGTAACTAGAATGAAAGTAAATAATTACGGCATGCAACCCTCTGAATGGGGTGGGGGTTTGCTTCCTGTAAAAATAGTTTCGGAAGTTTGTTTGGAATACTGGCTCAGCCTCACAGCATTGCAACTGCAGTGTCTGTGGGTGTGTTTTCTTACAAGATTACAACTTTTTACCTTGCCTTAAGTCATTAAGTTTTACCTTTTAAATAGTTATGCCTACAATATTTTCAAATGTTCATTATCATGTTGAATTTATTACATTTTGGAATGCCTTTGTTTCTTATTTACTGTAATTGTCTTTATAATTTTAACACCCTCTGTGTGTTTTATGCAAACATTTTTATTAATGCTATTATATCTCTGCAGCAGCCGTAAACGAGAGTGGCCCAAAAAAGAGCCTGTACCACTTCTAAGATGCACTCCCATATGCTGTCCTCATTCACCACATTCCATTTCTGACCATTCAGCCTTTCTCTAACCAATGTACAATAATTTTTTGCAATTTGTCACCTTCTAGGCTTCTGTGTAAATAATTTATTATCTACCTTAGGAAAAAAAATTTCCAAAATCTAAGTATAAAGCCAATATCAATGTGTGGCTCTATGCCGAATGCATGGATGATGTCTGACAGATAATTAATTAACCACAATTAGTTATGTGCCTTTTCTAATCTAATTAAAGATGGTTTTATAAGGAAGCACAATAACTGTCATGTGCATATTACTGACACTTCATTAACTTGCCAACAAAGACCAATGTGCAAGAGATGCAAGAATAATGACCAGAGATCTGGTTCACGGCTCCAGAGAGCACCCCTGCATTACCAAGCTATAACTCATACCACACTTTTCGGCCACCTAACCTGGACCGGAACACCAAAGGCGGAGGCGTGTCCATATTCTTTAAGGATATCACACCTCCAGGCTAGCTGCTCAGTATAATGCATCCAAGGTTATTCAAGTGCAACTAACTCTGGGCAAAACTGCAATCCAAACTGTAGCTTGCTACAGATCCCCCACCATGCCCCAGGATTACCACTTCTCTTTTCTTGATATACTGGAAAATATTAGGATTCAACCAAACACTCTAATAATGGGCGATTTCAACTACCCTACCATTAACTGGGAAAACTACTCATGTACCAACTCCTTTGCACAACACTTTATGAAATTCATAAATTCCAGTGCCCTGGATCAACTTATCCACACCCCCACCAGGGACAACAATATCATATACCTAGTCATTACCAAAATGAGTGACCGGTGTTCCACACCTGAAGTCAACTCCTCGGTGGTCAGATCTGATCATAAGCTAATCACCGTAGATATCCACATCCCACTACCACCCCCCATTAAGAAAACCATGGTAAAAATTTTCTCTAAAGCCAACTTCATGCTTCTTAAGACAGAAGTGGCGAACGTCATGACACCTATGCAGATGGACAATACAGTTACGACTGCTGAATCCTACACAAATGCACTCTGTAAGCACTTACACGAGTGCATAGATCATGCTATGCCAAACAGAACCAATATGCTATCCTCCAAAAGAAGGAAGTCAATCTGGTGGTCTCCTACCATAAACAAACTCTACAACAGAAGGAAGAAACTGTTGCAAATCCCATGAACGGAGGAGCTCCCTGGTCAGCCGCAGTAAGAAGCTGAGATCCCTCATAAGATCCTCCAAAGCTAGCTATGAAAACAAAATTGCCACTGATTCTAGGGACAACCACAAAGCATTCTATAGCTATGTAAAGAATCTCAATGGCAACACCCAGATCTGCTCTGAGTTACAGCACAATGGCATGAAAATTACAGAACCAACTGATATTCCCAACATCCTGGCAGATAGGTTCAGTGCTAACTTTACCCCTATCTCACCCCCTAAAGGGCCCATATCTATACAGGAAGAATGCAGAGTCCCTGTAATCACAACTATGCAGGTAAAAGCTGCACTTTCTAAAGACACAGCATCCAAAGGACCGGACAACATCCCAGGCTGCATTTTACACGAACTTCAGAACGAACTGGCTCCCCACCTAAGCATCATGTTCAATCATAGCCTCATGTCAGGCTTTGTGCCCACTGAATGGCGCATGGCAACAGTTATCCCACTCCACAAAGGGGAAGCCACCACTGATCCTGGGAACTATCGCCCTATTAGCCTGACGAGCCTGGTCTGTAAGGCCATAGAATGTATCATCATGGAACTCATAAACAAAGACATTGGTAACCTCCTAACTCTGGACCCCACCCAGTTTGGGTTTGTGAAAGGCAGATCATGCCTCCTGAACCTGATCAACTTCTTTGAGGCAGTCATCAAAGCCGTAGACGAGGGTAAGGTGGTTCACACAGCCTATATTGACCTCGCCAAGGCTTTTGACACCATCTCCCATTCTGGAATTAAAGCTAAACCTCACTAAACTAGGTATAAATCCCTACGTCACAAGATAGGTTGCCAACTGGCTCACTGACAGAACCCACACTGTTAAAGTTGCAGACTCCAAATCTGACTTCAAGCCAGTGACAAGTGGAGTACCACAGGGTTCAGTCCTGGTTCATAGGTTCATAGGTTGGTACTAGGCTATCGGCCCTAGGGCTTATACAAGCAGGTTCATAGGTTGGTACTAGGCTATCGGCCCTAGGGCTTATACAAGCCTAGCCATAACAATTCACTGGATATTTCTTCCCACAATATTTACTTCTTTGGACCCCTGTCTAGCAGGGCGACTGACATGATCCCTAGGGTGAATTTCCTATCTCCATCCACTCAAAGTTCCTTTTGAAGAGGGCCAAGGAGATGCTCTGCTTGACATGTATGGGCAGTCTATTCCAGACTATGGGGAGTCTCTGGGTCAGGAACCTATCCCTCCAGCATGTTTTGTGATGACAAGGTTTAGATCCCTGGAGAGTGTGGCTCTGAGGGATTGGGATTTCTTTAAGTGGAGCATGTCCAACAGCTCAGGGTATGACATGGCCTTGTATGTTAAGCAGAGATTGCCTCTGAGTAGACGATATGCCACAGAGTATAGCTGGAGTGTTTTTACATGGTCAGCATATGGCATCTGCTTTAGGCCTGTGATTCTTTTAATGAGGTATTTCTGTGGCCTTTCCAGCTGTTGCAGATATCTTGTGAGGTACATACCAAATGGGGCATTATACTCTATAATGGGTCTAATGAGGGATGAGTACAGTGGGACAATGACCTCCTTTTTTCCTGGATGAAAAGCCCTTAGTGATGAGGTGTGCCACATAGAAGGATTTCCTGACTGTTGTGGAGATGTGGTCATCAAAAGTGAGACCACTGTCCACCTGTGTCCCTAAGTCTCTCATCACACTTTCGATGTTTAGTGTACTGCCACCTATGTGGTAATTCATTCAGTGCATTGTCATCCCCTTTGGTAAAAACTCTGTACCCATGAACTACCACATAGGTAACAGTCTACTTAATGCCGAATGTGTGATAAGAGACCTTGGGACCCAGGTGGACAGTAGTCTCTCCTTTGATAATCACATCACCACAGTAGTCAGGAAATCCTTCTACGTGGCACACCTCATCACAAAAGGATTCTCATCCAGGAAAGAAAAGAGGTCATTGTTCCCCTCTACTCGACACTCATTAGACCCATTATAGGGTACAATGCCCCTTTTGGAATGTACCTCACAAGACATCTGCAGTAGCTGGAAAGGCCACAGATGCACCTCACAAAGAGGATTACTGGCCTCAAACAGATGCCCTACACAGACGGTCTCAAAAAACTCCAGCTTTACTCTGTAGCATATCACCTACTTCGAGGTGATCTCTGTCTAACATATAAAGCTATGTCAAACCCAGAGCTATTGGACATGCTACACCTAAAGAAATCCCAATCCCTCTGAGCTACACGTTCTAGGGACCTAAACCCTGTCACCACAATAAACAGGACATGCTGGAAGGATAGATTCCTGTCCAAGAGACTTTCCATACTCTGGAACAAGCTACCCATCTATGCCAAGCAAAGTTCCTCATTAGCACTCTTCAAGAAAAATCTTGATGAGTGGATGGGAAATAGGAAATACACCCCGGGGATCACTTCTGTGGCTCTGCTCGACAGGGGCATAGGAAAATAACTTTCTTGGGTGGCATAAGCCAGGGAACCTTGTTGGCTAGGCTTACTTAGGCCCTTGGGTCGATAGCCTAGTACCTACCTATGAACCTATGACCACCCTAAGTTGAAACATATACCAAGAGTGTTAAACAACTGCCTTCACCAAAAGTTATACATTGATTCTCAGATGCACGTCCATGTATAGCTTTGAGTGCAATAAAACAGAACACTAAACACAGACTCAGCAAAACTTTAAAATTCAACCACATTTGCCAGACACTATACATGGCAATACCAGTTAATAAAATCCTAATAATGCCTGTAGACTCCAAGATTAAAAACAAGTTGTCACAGATGACTCATTTCTTGGATGCAGAGACAACAAACTAGTGAAAGAATGAGTAATTGTAATTTGCCTTTCTCAGGTAAACATAAGGTAAGAATCAAGGACAATAAAACAGCTGGTTAGTTCTTGCACCATTCACTTTTCTGTTTTCTTTCTGGACTATCCAGAAATCAAACCAATTGTCCTGTAGTCTGGAAAAAAAAAACAAAACAAAAAAAGAAACAGACTATTGGAGCTTGTTAAATCTGTGGATTTACTATGCCTTTTTACAGAAAAGCTTAGTAAATCATCGGAAAAAGAAGCAAAGTGGGTGGTGAGAGGGGGAGATAGGTGTGGTTATGAGAGGTCTAGGGGTGTGGCCTTGGTCCAGTTTTCACCACAAAGAAAGGTGGCAACACTAGTGGGTAGCAGGGATGATTATGACTTCACTGCAGTTCAGAGATGTCTGGTTAACAAAGTTTGTGGATGACTGTAAGCTGGGAATTATTGTAAAAGCTCCCTATGACATTCAACACTCCAATAGGATCTTACACTTGTCAATATCTGGTGAAAAAAAAAAACATGGATTCAAACCTAATGCTAAAAAGTGGAAGAACATAGCATTCAGCAAGCAACTTCTGACGCCATTGTATATTATAGATAACACACCACTTAGAGATTAAAATGTAGTCATATACCTTGGTACTTGACTGGATAGTGCCCTCATATTTTACCATCGTGTCACAGGGGTCTCCAGATCAAAAGAAAACCTCCCCTCCTTATACTCATACAAGGACTGAGCAGACTCCTTACTGAGTACAACACTCAGACTCACTTGAGACACAACTTACTAAACATATCAAGCAATTGGAAAAAAACTGAGATTTTTAACCAAATGATAATTAACTTAAAAATCTTGGGCTACCAAGACAGAATGGAGGCTTTATCGGTATATTCAGTTTCATACAGACTCTTTGGGAGTGATCCAGGTCATGCTTATAGGGCCATAAGGGATCCAGCAATCCAAGAACTCTTATACCCTCAAAAATCAAACAGTCCAGCTAACACTAGGGACAAAGATATAAATCTGCTCCAACAAATAAAAAATACAAGCTGGAGAGATAGATTAATCAAGCAGTGCCTACCTCTTCTTTGTAACAAACTTACTCTCCAAGGTAGCAGTGTGACACACTGTCTACCTTTAAAAAGGAGCTGGATAGTTGGATGGGTATTCATAAATTCATCCCTGGCATGACTGGTTTAGCCTTCCTTGAAAAGGGAGATAAGGCCAAGGGTGGGTACTAGTAACATGGCAATGGCCTTGTGGCTCAGTTGGCTTGTAACTCCCACGATTCTATGAGGCCAGCTCTATAGTGTACAGGGGTAAAAAACTCATGTCCCACATGACTCAGGTTTGAGTTGTGACTTGAGTATCTCTTGTAGCTGGCAGAGGGCATGTAAGGAATGACAAGCCATATTCCTGGGATGGGGGCGGGTGTACTGCTCACTCTGGGTCTTGTGAAGGCTAGATGCCAAGTGAGCAAATGGTGATGGATTGGGAACATTCTTACCCATGGGTGAGTGGGCTTGGGGACTTAGATAGGTGCTGCACTGCCACAACTAAGAAAATGGACTTAGGAGACCTGCAGGCCAAAAAAAAAAAAAAAAAAATTTCATGTGGGAATAAAGAATGCGGGATATTTTAGTGTGATGGAGATGCGGATTAACATGACAGCTCTCTCTACTTTTCAACAAAAAAACCCCCACCAAAATACTAAGGGAGACCTTCTCCTCCCATGAAATGGTACTAAGATTTAGAAAATAAGATAAACAAGATAAAATAACTTGCTTCAAAGATAGTGGCAGTAAAGGTGAATACAGTGCAAGTTCCCAAGAGGGGAGATGAGTGGTGCTCTAACCCAGCCTGCTCTGTGGCTGATGGTTTAAAACCTCTCTTTCCAAATGGTAAATACTGCGAATAAGAAACCGTAGTGTTCTTCTGCCTTTTTATGCAATGTAAAACTAGTGCTTACTCCACTTCAATATCCAAACACCTAAACATGAAGGCAGTTCCCCTTTATGCCACAAGCCCAAACAAGGAAATGTGCAACATTAAGGCCTTTCATTATGAAGTATGACAGGATTTGCTGTTACTGCAACATGGTTTCAAGGACCTATCTAACATCCCCCCACTTCCTGACTATAGCACCTTCCATTCACTCTGATTCTGTGAAACTGCTTGAGGTGTCCAGCTTAATTCATAAAACTTAAATGCAAGAATAGTCAGCATAAGGCAATGAAGATGCAAGCTAATGAAAAATGCAGAATTTAATTTTTGCCATATTTTTGTCACTACTACCTGGTAATCATCAGCTCTTTTCCATCCAATGGACCCATTTGCTACCCGTCATCATGGTTAGATTTTTCTGGGAGAGGTAAACATTTAGGTAGCCATCAGTGATTATTCAGCTTTTTCTTACTTATGCCCTATCCTCCTGCACACATATTCAACAAAGCATGGGGGGAGGTGGAAGGTATAATGTGGTGACCACAGAGGCTGTCCCTTCACTTCTACAAGGTGCATTCCCTCCTAGCTGACCTACCCCTCTCACGGAAGCACAAGCAATGTTTTCTCCAGACTCCACCATAGAAATCACGCTAACTTTGTCTCTGAATGCATGTAAACACCCACCACCACCACCCTGTATACTTTTATTATTTTTTTTTATCTCAAACATCCATTATCAGAATCATCTAGGTTGAAAAATGACCATATCTTTAATTACGCATTTCTTTTTATTTGGTAATACTACAGTCCCAGAACATTTCTCTGGTCCCCTAGCCAAGAAAACATTTTTCATTAACCACTTCAATCTTTTCCTTTCATTCTGTATCATTTAATTTAACATCTACCAACAGTATAATGTCGTTAATACTTTCTTATACCATTGTGTTACTAAGCATCTCATATTTTACATTACCATTTTTCACTCTTTAATTTATTTTTAATATGTTTTGCTTCTCATGCCTTTTAGATGTAGTAATTATTTTTCTCTAGCAGTTTGCTTTTTTCTTCTTCCCCCCTCATTCATTCGACTGTAATATTCAGGGATTGTTGAGTCTCAAATATTTTAAAATTATCCACAGGCACTACATGCTTCCCTCCCTGATGTATGTTCCCTCTGAACCCTTTACTTTACCTTGCATATTTAAAGATAACAGTGTCATCACTTACAGTATCTAATTTTCCTTCTTGTTCTTGTCTTCATCTTCCTCTTCTTCCTGTTGTAGTTCTTGCTCTTTATCAATCTCATCTTCTCTGTATCTCATGTATTCTTCCACTTACTACTATTTCTGGCTCCTCCATTTTACAGTCAAACCAAAAATGTGCAGTGTACTCACATTTCATATACAGTGTTTTATAATTCTGCTTTGAAAGATGTTTCTTCCCTCACTGCTCACACATTTTCCACAGGTCTGCATTAAATTATCCACACTCACACAAAAAGCATGCTACACACTACAAAACAGCTTAGGCATTCTCTATAGTCATATATATTTACTTCAGTTTCAATATGCAGCACTTCATTATTCCCAGCTTTTACATCTTTCCACCCCAGACCTTACTGCCCGTGAGTCCACCATTCTTTTTTATTTTATAATCTACAGCATGTATTTCTTCTAAAAACGCTTGCATCACTTTCATCAGTATTGAACTTCAAAGAAATCTGCTTCAGTTTTTGAACGGATACGTCCAGAATAATTCAGTCACACCAAGGTTCTGTCTGTTTTATATCTGTAAAAGCATCTTCCAAATTTGCTTATAATTTCACCTGTTACAATGACACATTCAGAAATGGTTCAACTGCCATATGAATGACCAAATGACTTTTGCAGATGAAAATTCCATGGGTTGCAACTGTTAGTCCCAAGCAAACCCTACTACTCGTTGCAGCAAAGTCACTGAACCACAACTCACAGAGTTGATGACATCCTAATGTTGTCTTCTCCCCTTTCATCAATATTGTGAGACCTAGAGTATGTTTACATGTTAGAGGGCAAAAGGGGGCAGCTCCTCTACCCCAGAGCAGAGGTATTTAATTTCATAGGTAAGTACCAGACTAGCTGCCCTTGCGGGCCATTTTAAACCTAGCTAATTTACCTTTTTGTCTTTAAAATAACCTATCCCATTCAGTTATATAGTCGATAATTATATATTTCCCCTAATAAGAATAACTGGGATTATACAACAGATAATTTGAGGGGACCCATGAATGGGATAAAGCATTTAGGAGCTGTCTCTGTCCATAAGTACTACAGTGAGCTGTCCTGGGGTAAATCTTCTGTTTCCCATTCATAGATCTAAGTTCACATGAAAATGGACAGGGATGAACTTTGTTTTATGTAGACTGAGAGTCTGTTAAAACAGCAAAATATATCTGTCCATCCAAACCATTCTGTTGATGTTGCAGAAGAGGTTTAGATCCCTAGACTGAGTATTTCTGATGCCATTAGATTTGATGATATGCAGTAAATCCATCAGGAATGCAAGAGAGGATACCTTGCATGCCAGGCCCAGATCACCTCTAAGCAGTCTCTAGAATATCGAGTACAGTGACAGAGCTATGAGTCAGTCCATGTAAGACATGTTATTTAGGCCTTGAATACTTTTAGTAATGTATTTCTCTGGGCATTCCAGTTGTTGAATGTATCTAGACAGATATGTGACAAAGCGGGCATTATATTCAATGACTGGTCTAATGAGGGCTGAGTAAATGAGCACAATGACATCCCTAGAGCTAGACACAATCCCTTTGTTTATGGTCTTTCTTACCATAGACATATGTTGGTCAAAAGTTAGGTCACTGTCCACGCAACTTCCCAAATCCCAAAGAACTAGGTCAACTCTTAGGGAACTAATGTCAATGTGAAAGTTCCCTGAGGTAGATGACTTTCCAAAGGATACAGTAATGCATTTTAAATAAGAGAGACCATTAAAAACTAATCAGTGCAATGAGTTACTGTTTCAGTGTCATGACTTTGATGAGTTGAAGTGAAGCACATTAAACTCATATTACATATACACCAAACATACTTTCAGTTTTACTTGAGATTATTACAGCTTCTTCACTGCGGATGAACTATCTGATTGTGTCTCTACTCTGGGAAAGAAACACCTCTGAAAGCAACAGCTGTGTACATTCTCTGCTTCAGCTCTTGATGCAACAGTGTTCCAGTTCTCTGGAGACCTTTGCCTTGACTATCATTGCATTTTTTAATACCCCCTCAAGTTTCTGTTCCTCCATAATATATTAACAGAATGTTCAGCCTTCTTATTTGACTGATGCTGCTTTGTTAGTTCTGATTCCTCAGTTAATGCACTACAGTTGTTACATACATCATTGCTGTTCTCCATAAGAATAAGTTCCACCAAAACATCACCATCATCCAAGCCATCATACCTCCCAACTGTCCAGATTTGTGCAGAATGGCCAAATTTTTGCTTTATATGTTTGGTCTGTCCCTCATAAAATGTGTAGTTTTCTTTTAAATCATTGACAAATGAATTCACCAAATAATGACATACATTTGAGATTCAGGCTTCTTATCCTTCAGAAAATGAAAGGTAATGCAAAACCTGTTATTCTAGCAACTTTCTAAATTTATAAGAGTAATATTTAAAATATGCCCTTGAATTTGGGCCTTTGATCCCTCATTATTTTTGGTTTTGTCCAGACATCTTGTGCATAGAGGTTGAGATTCACACTTTTAATGCAGTATTGTCCTCATATCTACACATGTCCTCTTCCATCATGGTTAACTCTCCTACTCCGAATGCAAGAGAAGGAGAATTTTCCGTGTGTCCTGGCTAAATTTCCCACACTTAGTATAACCACCGTAAGGGGTTCTCCTGAAAATAGGTCACAAGCCTAGTGAGCCTAACCCAGTCAACAAATGATACATATAAATAAAAAAATTAAACAGAAGGCCATGCCAGTTAAAGTGTGTAAAAATGCTGAGCCAACTATTTTGAACCACATGTAACCAGTTAGTTAAGATGTATAATGATCTTGTGCCATAAAGAACCATGGGAGCTAAGATGTGAATTGTCCTGAAACATGGCTCCTTTATACTGCAGTATTAGTACTCAGAATGGTGTTAAATAAAAGTTAAACATCTAAGGCATGCTTTCCATTGGGAAAAGATAACAGCAGTTGGATGCATGAATGCCAAGTACATCTTAGGAATGAAAAAAATACAGTGACATATTTTGGTATAAGCCAGCAAAGGATAATGGGAAACCTATTTTAAAGGAAATGTCTCTGTTTGGAGTTAGTGGTAAGCAGGAGGAAGGGAGTGCACAACTGACTGGCAAATGGACAAGCCACTAAAAAGGTCAGTTAGTGAGCTGCACAGGCTGAAATGGGGGGGGGGGGTGTAACCCCAACCACAGTGAAAATCAGTCTGACACATTTGTGGCTGGAAGTTAACATACAAATGAAGCCAATATCATCTAAGATACTTACATATATTTATATATCTCTATATATCTCTATCTCTCACTCTCTCTCTCTCTCTCTCTCTCTATATATATATATATATGGTTTACTATTAAAATGTGGATCGGCACTTATTCAAAACTGGGGAGGTTGAATGCGTGTTTCATATTTCCCATAATGCCGATCTGTAAATGTTCGAATCCAAAGCAACGAATGCTAGTGTGCATTCGCTAATGTGTGATCAACATTCTAATACCAGATAGCACTACAGTGGGGATCAGGAAATTTACCTCTTCCCCTACTTTAGAGCGATCTTAGAGTTGGAATATATAATTTGCAGGAAGTGCGGGTGGCGCAGCACCCCTGCAAAACAGTAAAAACTACTGTTGTACAATTAAAAGTTATAGGAGAAATTAAACAAAATAGCCTGAGTGTCTGATGTCACCTCCTGCTATTTTATTTAACGTCCAATGCAAATGTTGGAGAAAGGCCAGTCGGAATTATAGGCAGGTCGATAGCATGGATACAACATTATTTTCAATTACTTGATAATTTTTTTTTACTTTTCACATTTTAATAGCAAACTATATATATATATATATATATATATATATATATATATATCTATATATATGCATACACACACACACACACACACACACACACACAAACGCCATTAAGGAGGATGCTATGTTAAGAAAAAAAAGCTTAGATGGTGCACACTCTGCCCAGGGAAGTAGCAGAATCTGCTGTTGCATGGTTTATGAATCTACATATCTGGCTATAACAATGGCAAATGCAAAAGAGAAAGAAAAGAGGAAATGCAGAATGTGTCAACGTTTTAGCAGCAGCAGAAATAATGCCAGCTGCCTGTGATGCAGTGGGGTTGAACAAAGAGATATCTTGGGTAATGAAACAGATGAATGATGTACACAAAAATGATAAAAGACAAAATGAAAATGATGATGATTAAATGCTTTAAAGTTATGTATAAGAAACAAGATGAATATTTCACACAGATGATAGCTTGCTCTTTAATGTAAGGGAAACAAAAGATGAAATGTTTTATGGCTAGACATTGACGAAAAAACAACAGTTAATCTTTGAACTGTTAAAAATAAGAGATTCCTAGACAGCTTAAGGCTATTTGTGCTTGAGAAATAACACAATTGAGGAAAAAAGGATGGCCTGCTGAACAAACCATTTAGGAACTAAAGGTGATTCTATATCTATTGCAATATGAAAAGATCTGCAGTGTTTTTTATGTACAGAGAGCAGGTTCCCAAAGTTGGGACAGTACCCTTATTAGCTATATGAGATCAACATATGTCTGTCCCTGACAGAAGTCATTTGGAAAGAGAGTGGAAAGTTAATGACTAGTTACTACATTCACTGAAACCAAGGCACAAGTATCATTTGTATGCTGTAATCCCTGATGACCCTCTTGTAGATATAAATGAGTGCAACAGAACACAAACCCATGCAAAAGAGTACCAAAGTTGATAATGACAGAATATTGCCTTGGTGAAATACAGGGATAAAGTCCTGATACAGCCTAGGAGATCCGAGTTTAATTAGTGGTTTGGGTGAGTGATGCAGTGACAGGGAGGATGGGAGTGACTACATTGGGAGGGTGGGATGTGACAGGCATCAACCAATGGGCTGTGACAGAGGCCAGGGCTCAGTTGAATTGACTGACCAGTGGAGTTGGAAGAACCAGGGGATATAGGCCGCGGTGGTGCAGTGGTTAGCGTTGTCGCCTCACAGCAAGAGGTTCTCCGGTTCGATTCTCGGCTGGAGCGCCTTCTGTGTGGAGTCTGCATGTCCTCCCTGTGGTCAAGTGACGTTTAAAGACATGCAGGTAGGTGCATGCGTGAATGTGTGTGCCTTCTTTGAAGGTTGGGCATCGGGCTGGCACATCGGCACTGTAAAAATCCACTGCCAATCATTAGCGGACCGGAGTTCCGCTGTGGAGACCCCTAACTGGGAAAAGCCGAAAGACATTAGTTTTAGTTATTCACCAGGGGATGGATTACATGGTCAGAGTGGGAGTGGCCCTCCCATTTCCAGTCCCGCCTACACAGGAAATAGTGTATGTGTCAGCATGTAGGGGTTGGGTTTAGGCCAGTAAATATCCCCACATAGTCAGATGATACCTTCAATGCCAGCCTGTCCCACTGCTTGCCAAGCACATAGTTAGCCCTGTAGAGATTACATAAGGTGTTATGAGGCTTACTTCAAAGCAGGACTTCTCTCCAAGTATACAGACCCTCCTGGCAAAACGAAAGAGCAGGGTTCTAATAGGTATGGGACCTGTGGTCAGGATGATAGGGTTAGCAGAGGTAGCTTGATAGTTAGCCAGTGTGGAAGAAAAGAATAACTGTTAAAAGAAAAACACAGCTAATGACAGGGTTCAGAATATAGAGTGACAATTCCTAATAAAATATGCCCAAATACACCATTATATTCAATAATATTCCATTAGATTATACATTTTACTCTGACAGGGTGGAACTGGAATGGAAAGAAGAAACTGCAACTTATTTTTGGATTGGATAAGGCATTTGGAGTTACAGTTTTCCACTGCATGCACTGGAATGTATCACAGATGTTTACATTTTCTTAAGCAGAATTGTGTGGTTTGATACATATTTATATGTATTTATATATTTATAATTGCATTAACTCATTCATGGCTACAGCACTTATTTTGTACAGTTCCACTTAACACCCAATTGCTCCTTATGGAATTCTGACATTCTTTGAAGCTGGCTTTCTTAAGTAAATGACTTGTCAATCAATAATAGGGCAGCATAAAAAGAGCAAGGTGTAAGTAATAAAATTACTCCAAGACTATTAACATAACATATCCTATAGTGGATGTATTAAACACTATTACTTGTTATAAATACTTGTTTAAATTCATATTTTCATAACTGAGTGAGCTATATTATAAAGAGGGCTATGGTGTAAAATATGGTGGGAGACATAATATTATATTGCCTTTGCCCATGTATAATATAATTAAGTGAAGATATTGCTAGTAATTATGAAAATATACAGTAGTTCCAGATGTACATTAGTTTTTCCAATTCCAAGTGACTTGCAAACTACTGAATGGTATCACGTGAAACCTTAGATTGGTTTGAAGAAAAATTGTCATTTATATGTACAGTTGTACATCTTGGGGGATATTTGGTGTTTCATGCTGTTAAATATACAAATAAATAAGCATATTTTTTCATATTTATGTAAATATCTCAATAAACCAGCACTTGGGAATTTCTTGCTGACATGTGAAAGCTCACGTCTAATAGAGCTAAAGTGATCTGACACTGTATGAATAAATTCTACTTTTTTCAAGGTATGAAAAGCTCTTTGTGAAACTTTAAAGCAAAATATAATTTTGGTCTTGTGTGCATTAAAATGTATTAGATACAGCATTAATCTAGGGAATGTAAATACAGTGTTACCACTATAAAGAAAACTTTTACTTATTACACTGTTCATTCTATTTTTTTAATAATATGGTACAGTTGTGTAAGTGAACTTAACCACAACAGTAGATGTTCAAATGATCACAGCTTCAGTAGCCTTAGTTATATGGGTTATATCCTGCCATGGATATAACAGCTGGACAGCTTCCAAGCTTCAGGGTACCTTCCATGTGCCCAAACTGTCAATCTAACCCTTTCCAAAAGGCCACAGAAGAATCCAAGGTCCTTACAGAGTGGGACTTGACTCTGCCTGGAATAGATTTGTCATGATGAGTATAACAGAAGGTAATAGCCTTAGACAGCCACTTGGAAATAGTCTGTTTTGACACCAGCTGTTCCTTCTTATCACTTTCACAAGAAATGAGCAATTGATCCAATGATCTGAAAGACTTAGTTCTGTCAAGATAGTACATGAGTTGTCTGTGGACATCCAAGGTATTGATTCTTTCTCCCTCACTTTTAGGTTCAGGAAAGAAACTGGGGAGATGGACATAAGACCTTGCAACTCAGATACCCTTCTTGCAGAGGTCAGTGCAAGCAATAAAACTATTTTCCATATTAAGAACCTCAAGTCAGCCAGATTAGCCGTTTCAAATGGAGCAAGTGTTAATTTCTCTAACACAAAATTAAGATCTCAAGGAGGGGTCACCAGTTTACCAGGAGACATCTTATGCAAAACCCCTTTCAAGAACATTTTGACATGTTGAAATGGATGACAAATGAGGGAATAAGAAAGGCCATAGAATAGTAAGTCACACATATATTGTAAAGCCAGAGAACAACTAGCCCTAAATGGGTTTTGGTTATCTTGTTGACACCAATATAACATTTCCACTTGTTAATATATGCTTTTCTAGTAGCAAACTTCCTTGCCTCCATTATTCCCTGCTTTACATCCTCAGAAAATAGGTGCCTAAAAGGCATTAAGACCCTATCATCCAGGCAGTTAATTGAAAATGATTGACGTAGTGATGTATCAGACACCCTTGTTCTTGTATGAGAAGACCCAATTCTGTGAGGAAGCTTGGTGTAATTGCCCCTGGCTATTTCCAAAACAAGAGAGAACCACAGATGCCTAGGCCAGAAGAGAGTCACCATAATGATCTTTGGGTATTCCTTCTGAATCCTCAGAAGTACCCTGGATATTAGTGGAAAGGCATACAAGAACATTCCTGTCCAAAGCAAAGAAAAGAAAATGCATCTGTCATCCAGGCCTTCATGTACAGAGTCCTGGAATAACAGGTAATAGGTTTTGAAGTGACATCATTTTGAATTTGGGCACTGTCACAAACAGGTTTAGGAAAGAAAGATCCAGAACTGGTCTCCAAGTATTTTCTTTTTTTGGCACTGGGTACATCCTTGGGAAAAAAAAAAAAAACTTCCCCACATGGGAAGGAGGAAGTGGTTCCATCACTCCTTGGGACAGCATTAGATGAAGAACAGGTGGAAACAAAAGAGTCTGATCTGCAGGATGGGGAATAATTCCTTGGAAAACAGGCATTTCTTTCCACTGCCATCTGTAATCCTTTTGCAGAACCAATTTGTCTGAAACAATCCGCTGACAAAGAGAAAAATGGAGATTCATACTTTCTGGAAGCAAAAGGTGTCAGGGTGGGTGGGGTTCAGAAGGTCTCTTGCAAAGTCATTCAGACTTGTTGGACTCTCCTTGGTTTTGGAAGGTTTGACATTTCTTTCTGGAATCCGCTTGCTATTAATTCTTAAATGTGTGTTTATCTGAATTCCTTTGAGATTGCTTGTTCTGTTTATTGCCAACGTCAGATAAGGAGAAAGAAAATCCCTTGGACAATTTGAAAAAGGAAGGCTGACAAATCTTAAGAGATTACTTGGATTAACTTGCCCCTTTAATCACACTTTTTGATCACTGTAGCAGATGGGCCAAACACTGTCCAAGGGAGAATTTAAAATCTAGTTTTTCACATCTGGGAAGTTCTGTGAATGCAGCCAAGCAAACCTCAAGACAGTACCAGTAGACATAGTCTTCGAAGTAGTATCAACAAAGTCATATGCATACTGCAAATAATAGTGACCTGTGCAACAGAAGAAACCAAGGTATTTAAAGCAGATGTTTTCTTCACAAGAAGGAACTGTTGATAAAGCATTCCTCATACTTTCACAATATGCCAGAACAAACTTTAATATATGAGCCTGACAATTTAAAATTCTGAAAACCAAAGTTGCATAAGCATACAGTTGTTCCCATACCTATCAATAACTTTCCTATCCTTACTGGAAAGAGTATGACTGGAATTAACTAAGTGCTAAGCAGTGCTCTCATATTGCACACTCTACACATAGTACCACCCCACTCACAAGATTGCTGTCCTGTCAATATACTATCAGGACCCCTACACATTCCATAGGGTTATCTCTATACACTCCTTCTACTTCTAACAAACCAAACATGTACTCCCATCAAATAATTATAACACTAACACTCACCATCACAGCCCATCTAATCTCACTCTACTTCAACACTACAATCCCCAACATGTCACCCTACCTCAACCTCACTTCCAACATTCATTAACTACCCCTTACTCATCTCACCCTCGCTGTTTAACCACACCACCTATGACCTACACCACTACAGATTCCTCCATTTTCAAAGGAAATCTAGCATATCTATACAATGTGAATTAGCCTTCTCCAAATACGTGCAAACCATAATAAACATTGCCTCTCACCTGCTTTGAAGTGACAATATCAACCCCAACCCAGGTCCAAAAACAAGTCCAACACATCATCAAATTCATTCTAGAACCAACACTAGCCTACTTAAGAAACCATCCAATATTCTAATAAATCATAACATAAGAAGCATCCTTAACAAAACCACTGAGTTCCATGCAACCATAGCATTATACTTACCTGACATCATCTTCCTCACAGAAACATGGCTTAAACCACACATTACAAACCAAGAAATACTTCCCCCTGGTTATAACATACTAAGAAAAGACCATACACCTGAAAGAGGAGGCAGAGTCGCTCTCCTATATTAGAACAACATCAATGTTGAACTATTTAACATAGAAATTCCTGCATTTAATAATGCAGAGATCCTACTTGCTAAGGTAAGACTAAATACACAAAACAGCTAAATATCTTAGGATCATATATCCCTTCAGGAGATAACATCAAAACCCTAGAATCCTTTCTCCACTGGACATCAGAATCCCTCCCCATGAAACCATTATACTAGGTGACTTCAATATTGATTGGACCTCACCTAAATCACCCCAACCCTCAAATCATATTATCCTTTACGGCTTCTCACAGCTTATACAAACTCTTACTAAGGTAGACAAAGCCTCAAAAAAGAATCAGTAATAGACTGGATTCTTACCAATCGCCCATCTTCCACCCATAATTTTGGTACACTACATGACACTCTAAGTGATCATCTCCCAACCTTATTCATCAGAGACCAAACTAACCTCACTAGAACTAGCTCTCTTAAACATATCAGATAGAATAAAATCTTCAGGGCTGATGACCTTAATACAGCCCTTAAACAATCTAACTGGTCCCCTGTTTTAACACTTCCTTTAGATGAAACAGTTGAGTATTTCAATACTATCTTCTTAGGCCTTCTCAACCAACTTACCCCACCAAGACAGATCTGTACGAAAACCATCTATGCTCCTTGACTTACCAAGAGCACTAGGCAACCTATGAAACAAAGGGACAAAGCATGGGCCACCTGGCACAAAATCAAAACTACACCTAATAGGCAAACATTCTTATAACTGACAAACACTGTAAAAAAACAAATCACTAGACAAACAAAAATACTATAGTGAAATTCAAACTAAGCACAATACCAAACCACAAAAGTTCTGGGCTGCTATAAACAGCATTCCCTAACCAGGTAAATCACCAACTCCTCATCCAAACAGACACCACCTCTATAAACACAGCCACTCAATTCAATGTGTTCTTTACCAACTCTGTACTAAAGCTGTCAACAGACCCACCCTCCTCAAACACCACTATACTATATAGCCCATCAAATAATGCCAACTCCTTCACTCTTCAACCTATACCAACTTACACCATCTATAGACATCTAACCAAACTTAAACCTACCACCCAAGCAGTACACAAACTACCTGCCAAATTCCTACAAATAGCTGCAAAAGCCATTTCCTACCCAGTCTCTATAATCATTAACAGATCAATCTCAGAACACAAGGTGCCAATTCTCTGGAAAATCTCCTACATTATACCAATACGTGAAGGGGGCACCTCCACTGACCTAACAAACTATAGCCCTATAGCTATCCTTTCCCCACTGGCTAAAATACTGGAAAAATGTATCCACACTCAGATCCTATCACATCTCCTTTCCAACAATCTTCTTGCCAAAACTCAACACGGATTCCGTACCAACTATAGCACTGCCACTGCACTCATTCATTTTAGTAATCTGGGAAATATGCAATGCAACAATGACCAACTAATGTCTGAAGTTTTCCTTGACTTATCAAAGGAGTTTGATACAGTCTCCCATACAAAGCTTCTAACATCACTCTCAGAATTAAAACTAACTACCCCCAATCTATTATGGTTTCAATTCTATGTCTCCCAACTCCAACAAGCTGTTCAGTGGGAAACCTCCCTTCCCCCTACTTCCTGTAAAACTAGGACTACCCCAAGGATCAGTCCTAGGACTCCTACTTTTCACTATATTTACAAATAATCTTCACAAAGCCACCTCTCTAGCAAACCTGATTCAATACGTTGATGACTCCACCTTAATCTGCTCTGCCTCCACCCTCCAACAACTTCAAATCAAGACCCAAGAAACCTGTACGTCCATCAAAACCTGGCTAACAAACTTCCAGCTAATACTAAATCTTAAAAAGACCCAACTTATGCTCTTCCATCCTTCCAAAGCAGCAGTACCTACTCCCCCATTCTCTATTTCTGCATCAGATAATATCTTTATCTTCCCCATTACACAAACCAAATTACTAGGGGTAATTATTGACAATATAAAAATTGACAAACGCATAGCTCATGCAATAACCAAAGTCAACAAAAAACTAGGTACTCTTTACAGATGTAAAAACTTCCTAACCAACAAGAGTAAAGTTACTTTAGCTCATACCCATCTTCTCTCTACCTTACTGTATGCTTCTCCTGTCCTAATTAGTCTTAACAAGAGTGATTCAAACAAGCTAGCAGTATGCTACAACAAAATAGCAAAATTCACCACAAACTCCTCCTACTGCACCCACCACTGTCAAGCCCTAAAACATCTTCCTTGGCTGGAACTGCCCAACAACTTAGCTCTAAGCCAGCTTCTTCTAGCTCACCAAATACTGTACCAACCTGACAAAATCTGATCACCCTTTATTCTAATAACCAAGAACTTAGATCCACTAACAAGGCACTAATCACAATCTCCAAAACCCATTACAGCTTTGGTGACTCCCTGTATCCTAGCAACATTGCCAAGACTCGGAACTCTCTACTACTACAAATAAGTGTACAACCTAACAAAACCATGTTCAAAAAACAGCTTATTTTCCACCTAAACAATTTGTGGACATGCAACTGCCTAGCAACTGGCTAACATATTTTAACACCTTTCCCCTACCCACTTTCCAACCTCTTCTTTAAAACTCCCACAGATACACTATATTTATTATCATGCTACTTACCAACTCGCTGACACTTACTCCCCACTGTCCCATCTATACCCACTAACTCTCCCCTCAACTAAGTTAAATAGCTTTCCCTTAAAATGTCAATCTTTAGTTTTTTTCTTTCTTCTCTTATCTTTATTACATCTTCAAGATAATCTCTACTAAACATACTGTATGAACAACAATCACGTTACTACCTGCTACACTTTTAACTGTATGTATAAGCCACTATGCTTATGTAAAAATCTTATGCAATCATATGTTGTCTGCTATAATTTATAACTGTATGTGTAAACTACAATGCTCATGTAAATATCTTATGTATAGTACGTTAGTAATTGTTTCTGGAGCTTTTCTCCCCCAGCCTCCGCTTAAAACAGACAGATTTGTCCAGTAGGACCTCTCCGGTAAACAAATGTAAAATAAAAATATAAATAAAATAAATAAAATGGAAGTTTTTTTCCGCAAAGGGAACTTATTAGGACAGCAAAGGAAAACACAAGCTGAGTGTTGAACCTCACAAGCCTCAGAAGAGCGTACCCTTCTTCTGTAGGAAAGCTCTGAATGTCTTTGCACCCAAATTTTTCTTTAGTCAGCTCAGCTCAAGTTACTTGACCGTTTGGGTACATGAAAGGTGCCCTGAAGCTTTGAAAGATAGCCGGCTGTTACATCCTTGGCAGGAAATAACCCATATAGCAAAGACTACTGCAGCAGTGATGAATATGAAGAAATCATATCAAATATGCGAGAAGAAACAACTTCTTTCCTTGATTTGATTCTTTATGATCCTTAGAAGAAATTTAAAAAATAGAAAGACAGAAGTTATGATTTTGGTATGTTTGCCTTAATAATGTTTATTCAATTAGTGAGCTTAAAATAAATAAACAAGATAAGCCAGCAGCCTAATAGTTCATATGTTAGGGACCCTTGTATTTTTACTGAACAGTTTCAATAAACAGAAATGACACTTTCACCATTAAACATTACTCACTTTGAACCACAAAGTAAAATTAATGTACAGATCTCCTCAAGGGAAATAGAAAAACATTACAGCATATCTGAAAATACTTGTAGAGGTATACTAAAGTTTAGATTTTAAGTAATATTGATATAACTTAACCTTAATTTGAAAATCATTACGTCAGTAAGGCATGTGGAACGGTAAGATAAAAAATAATGTTCCCCTTTTTATATGATCATTAAAACTGGGGGAAATGTATAATTTGCTGAGTCACCTGTTCAGTTCATCCACTGAGCAACAATGGGATATACATTTTAAAAAGTATAAAGTGTTTTAAAATGCAAAATAACTAGTATTATCATCTATTTATTTATTGTGTAGAATAACATCACAACTTGCATCACTCCCTTCAGCTGGCTTAAATCCCTTAG
The DNA here is from genome assembly GCF_019279795.1 of Protopterus annectens. Classification (NCBI taxonomy): domain Eukaryota; kingdom Metazoa; phylum Chordata; order Ceratodontiformes; family Protopteridae; genus Protopterus; species Protopterus annectens. Next base: position 291,708,849 of record NC_056737.1, read on the forward strand.
GAAACATTTGGAAACTGACTTACCAATTTGTTTAATTTCTCTTTGTTTTCACAATCTACAAAAGACAGATCTTTGCCTCATGTTACTTCTTGGCAAGATCACTAAAAGCAATAAAAAGAGACAACACATTTTTACAAATATAAAATCACATTCAGTCACTGTAGTCATGTAAACTGCTTTGGCATTTAAATATTTACTATGACCATTAAAGTTAAGTCTGAAACATAAAATAGATATTAAAAGTACTGCCAAAGAAGATCTGCTGCGGAATGCAAAGCTTACTTTGCATCACTGTACATCATTTACTGTGTTTAGCAGTAAATGTCATTTAACGGTTGCTTGTTTCCAGTAACTATGCTTTCTTGTGTTACTTCTGTTACTCCTACTTAACAGACAATATGAGGTCATTACTATAACATGGATATTTTACATGCCTGAAATGCTGGTTCCTTCCAGAATTTTTGCATTGATGGCAAAGATGGAAATTTTGACCAGGAAGACTTTTAAACTCTCATATCACTCTAGTTCACCACACAGTGTACCGCACAAGAGTGATGCAGGGCATGGGTGTAGATAAATGAATGGCACACATGGCTTGGACATTCATAAGGCTTAGCAATGCTTAGGGTCAAAATTACGGTGGAATTGCCATTACAAATGACTGCTGGCAGAGGACTTTTATGGTGCAGAGGTGCCAGCCCGACGCCCAGCCTTCAAGGAAGGCACACCCATTCACGCACGCACCTACCTGAATGTCTTTTAACATCACTTGGCCGTGGGAAGGACATGCAGACTCCACACAGAAGGCGCTCCAGCCGAGAATTGAATGAGAGAACCTCTTGCTGTGAGGCGACAATGCTAACTACTGTACCATAGTGGCCAATACCTCTTAGAGGTAGGTACCAGTGACAAAGAGCTGCTGGCAGAGAATCGCTTTCTTAAAGATAAAGTACCAGTCACATAGGTCTGCTTGCAAAAAAGGTTATCCCCTTATTAAAGGCAAACATCGATTTTTGTTGTAAATGCACTGTGCAGAGACTAAAATGCAACTGTAAAATTTCACTGTGGTTTATGTATTTTTACTTTATGTTAATTTGCAGAAACAGCAAACTGGAAAGTAAGCATGGGAAGAAGAAATAGTAGTGTTTCACAAAGAACTGATCTGTCTGTCTCTAGTGTGGGGATCCACACAAATTTATTCATTTATTTATTGTTTGTTCGTGGGATGGGTGGTCTGTTCCAGAATCTTTTTCAGCCATGACTTAAAGAAAATGGAAAACTTACCATATTGTTAATACTATTTTAAACAGCCAAGTAAGGTGACTTGTAAAATAATACGGGACATGCAAAGGATTTCTAAAGCCATAAGTGACATAAATGTATGACAGCATAAATAACAGAGCTTAACAGAAGCTTAGATGCCATCCAATACAAGTGAGCACACTGCAAAACTGTACTCTGTACAAAACCAGATCAAATGCAGTCACTGATAGTCATAGGCAAAGCCATCAGCCAATGAGACATGTCAGTAGACTGAAAATAAAGATGAATATGACAGATTAATCTTATCTATGTTAGCCAGGTAAACATTCAAAGAGCATGTGGTAGTAAGATATTAGAAGAATTAAACCGAAAAAGGTGGGCACTAAAATTGCATCTCATATCTGCAAGGGGAAAGGCAAGTTTTTTTAGGCTTGTGAATGCTCTCTGTAATCCAGATGTTAGGATTTGAAGGTAATTATATTACACATTTTTATGTCACATTGTAGTGAGGGGCTTTGTTTGCATTTCATGATTGCTATTAATATGAGGTGTGATGACAGAGAGAGATATGTTTTGTCCCCCCCCCCTTACTGCTTGTCAACAGCTGCAGTTTCTTGGAGCACCTTTTCAATTTCTCTTGCCGCCATCTCTCCATTACCTGTCTGAATAAGCCTTTCAAACCACAATCCCAGTGAAATGGAGAGATTCAGAGTACAGGCTGACTTAACTGGACAGGACACTTTCAAAATATATGGACTTAGGCCGCTATCTCTGGTCTAGGTCCTGATCATTGCATCCCAAGTTGTGGAGCCACAAATCCTTCTTCTACTTCATCATTACTGTAGCATTTCCAGTGATGACATTCCACAGCAGTAAAATACTGTCCGACTTAAAGCTAAACTAAGATCAGCGTTGTACACAATCAATCACTGCCTACAAAGAATGTAAAGGTCTTATAGGTCTCCATGTGAATACAAAAGATATACTTTGGTGACAGACAATATGTCCAATGTACCACAATCAATAGACGTTAAGTCAGGGGTTATGATCAGTATTATAGTGTCACTTCAAAACAAAAGAAAACAACTTACTGCTAGTTTCACTGAAATATTAACATATTTGATCATACTATCATAGAAATTGCAATTTTTTATTTCAATTTCAGTTTATTAAAGCATTCATAACTGAACATGTGATAAGTAAAAATAACACAAACGGTAAGTAATTCAGCAATAAATAAATAATTAAATAAAACAGATTGAGCGATTCATTATATTAGCAACAATAAATAAGTAAAATGCTACACTACTAAAGAGGCTAGATTAAACAGAGAAGCCCATGGGAGATACAGTCAACTAGTATACATGACTCCCTAAGCCACTGAGATTGAATATTCCAAAGCAGTGGCACCTGACACAAAAAGTAACAAATTCTAAATTATTCAAGCTGCAACCTAGGAATTCCAGTTAGCCCCAAATGAAAAAGATGAAGAGTGCATTTTGGACTTGTAAGCAGTTATTTAAGGTAAGAGAAACCTAAGTCAGGTAAGGATAAATAAAATAACACAAATGATATCAGACTGAACAGTTAAGCTAATGCAAGTCTTGGAGCACTGGAGTTAGGATTTAGTGATAAGATGTACGAAACAGTATCAAGGTTTCTGCACTGGCCACAAGTGATCAAGTTCTATGTCAGCCAGCCAGAAGTACGTAGAATTAATGTAACTTATGAGCAGCGAAACAAAAGAATGAATGAATGACCACAAAAAGGCCCCTGTGTGGAGGTAAGATAATTTTAAAGTGTTAACCACAATGACGCTTTACCCAAGGGCAATCATTTTTATATGACAAAACTGTTGGCTTGCTTTGAAAGTGGAGTGCATTAACTGTGGTTACACATAAGCAGTTGACAAACTGAGGAAGAATGGGGCAGTCAGAGTACGCTGAAATGAAGTCCTCTCCAGACCATGTAAAATATTACATCACAAAAAGATTTTAGCAGACTGGTAAAATATTTGTCTGCTCTAATTCCGTGTTTTATGTTCTTGCCCATGTCTGGCATATCCATCAACCTCTTACCTGCAGAATCAGGGACACGTTTTAAAATACAAGTACTATTAACTTGAGGAGTTGACACAATAAGAGAATGGCAATTAATGTGCATTTTTATCATGTAAAAAAAGTCTACAACTCTAATTACTGTCATTATTTATTAAGTGCAATCTACTACGTTTTCTCCTAAAATCATCAATTTTAGGAGAGATTAGGAGGGACAGAGCAAGGTTTAGAGCCAAAATCAGGCATGTCCCTGAAAATCAAGGAGTGTTGAGAGATATGATGTCTGGTATTTTGCATATGACTAATGCAGAACAGTAAATGGGAACATGGATGCTAATCTGTTTAAAACATGTTGCTAGAAACATTGCTACTTTGGAGGCATGACACTGCTTCAGTTTCTAGATGAAAAATGAGTAAAATGTTTTGCAGACATTTTACTCTGAACAGTTCAGTTCTTCTGTTTCATTTTACTTTTGCAAGTAAAATGACCCAGCTGCTTCCCATAAATGACTTGCAGATTATTTATGGTTATGGTTTACCTCAAGAGCACTGAATGGAGGTGCTAGGAGAAATAATAATATTGTTTTTATTTCATGTGTACACTGAATAACTGTGAAGCAAAGACTGACATATGTTGGAATGAACCAATTAATTATATAAATCTCCACATTACTGCCAGTATCATTTGTGTGTGTGTGTGTATTTTTGTTTGAGTGTTTCATTTGCAAGATGTTATATTTTTCTACAAAATTACCTAGTAAAAGACAAGAAAACAGCTTTAACATTTTTGCTTTATGACGGACAGTTAAATGTTGCAATGAGGACAACATAAATGATGGTTAGTGAACTATTAAAGTTAAAACATGCTTCGACATTTGGTAATAAAAAGGCATAATTTACATAACTTCCATTTTAAAACCAGCACATCAGCATAAGCATTCACTTACAGTGAGTCATGTATGCATCAAATACATGGTACAGTTTTATGTTTTTGAAGGGGAAGGGCAACCAAGTAACAGCATGTTGTAGGCAAGGAAATAACAAGGAGATTATAAAGGTGGATGATGTGACTTATTCTTATGAGAATTTTTTTATTTTTAATTACACTGATGTGACCCTTAAGAAAGAACACTTTACCCTTCTTTCCAAGGGGATGAAGTTTATTCCTAGTGCAAAATATGATGTGGTCGATAGCATTATTGATGTTAAGAAATACATCAGGAAATTAAATCTTAAAGTTATTTTCGACGGTGTGGTGAGAAAGGAGGACAATGAATTTCAAATTAAGAGCACATACACTCCACCTTTAAACCATCTATTAGGTACATTTGAGAAATTGATTACGGAGGACCTATATAGGTACAGTAAGAAAAACTATATAGGTAGGTACAATTTGACTAAGGAAGAATTAGGTGTGTTGAGGGAGTTACAAGAAAATGTGGACATTCGAATTATGAAACCGGACAAGGGGGGAGGGGTGGTATTGTACCCCACCCAACAATATAGGAACAAGATTAATAAGATTCTATTGCAGTCCGGAAAGTATAGAGTATCCTCAGTGAATGAGGTCAATATTGGGTATCGCAAAATAGACCTGCATTTGGAGGATCTATTGATGGATGGTAGGATAGACAACAACCTATACAGCTTTCTCAAGGTGAAACATCCCATCATTAGTACCATTGTAGGCATCCCCAAAGTCCATAAAGACCTAAGTGACCCCCCTTTCAGACCTATAATTTCTGGGAGCCAGTCTAAGACCTTTCCTTTTGGTAAGGTCATTGACAAATGGCTGAAACCTATAGTTAAGAAAATTCCACATTTGGTAGTAGATTCATGGGACTTTTTAGGTAGGTTGGTACCAGAACTAGCTGATGGGGTAAAATGGTTAGTAACAATTGATGTGGTAGACTTGTTTTCAAATATACCAAGAGAAGAAGGTTTGCAGAGATTACAGGAGAGTATTATGTGGTCTAAATTAATTCCGTGGGAAAAAACTTTACTTATATTGGGATTCATGGAATTGGTATTGGCACACAATTATATTTGGTATGAAGGTGAATACCACAAACAGGAGAAGGGGGTGGCTATGGGGGCGGCGTGTGCCCCCATTTATGCCAACCTGGTAGTATTTGATTGGGAAAAGGAATATGTCCTCAATACCCATTGGAACCAACACATTTCTGGGTATTTTCGTTTTTTGGACGACATTTTCATTTTGTGGAAGGGGGACCTCAACCAATTGGATAAGTTTCATGAATACTTGAATTCATGCAGTGAGCATTTTAAGTTCACAATGGTTAAACATCAGGAGACAATACCCTATCTGGATGTACAAATAAGTTTAAAGGAAGGAAAATTCAAGTCCAATATCTTCCGGAAGGAAACATTCAGTAATTCCTACCTACACTACTCGAGTAATCACCCTTGGGCCCAAAAAAGGAATATTATAAAGGGTCAGTGTATTCAGGTGGCTAGGATGACATCTGAAAGGGAAGATGTGGAACAAGAATTTGCAAAAATAGTCATGTTTTTTAAGGAAAGGGGGTATCCGATGGACATGATAGAAGACATCACTGGATACGTCAATAAGCAGTGGGGTATCAAGTATAAACCCTTGATAGGGGTGGGTCTTGTCAATCAATCGAATGAGGATGGAGGCAGTGGTGACCAAGAGGAAACCTTTAGTAAATATGGTACGGCATGTGTATTGCAACACAATAACTTTAGTGGAGAGGTCAAGAAAATCATTCAACACAATTGGAATACCTTGAGAGTGGATGATAGGATGTATAAAATCGTGGGAGAAGTGCCCCACTTTGTGTATAGAAGGGGGAATAACATGAAGGGGTTGTTGGAAAGGAAAGTTGAAAAGTTCAATGACACAGCAGGGAGATTAGGTACCACAATGTGTGGCACCTGTAATCAATGTAGGTACATTGTAGGAACAAATGCAGTTGTGTTGTCTGATTATAACAAAACTAGAATACAATATCAGAGAGGGAACTGTAGAACTACTAATTTAGTTTATTTGGCTACCTGTAACGACTGCCCATGTTTTTATGTGGGGATGACCACCCGTTGTTTAAGGAATAGGATTTACGACCACATGTATAGTGTTAAGAAAGAAGATAGCAATAATGCACTATCGAAGCATTTGATGGATAGTGCAACTTGTTCAGGGTTTAAATTTGGAATATTGGAGGTCGTAAAAAGGAACACAAGGGGTGGGGATATAAAATTGAAAGTGAGTGATAAGGAAATCAGGTGGCAAATTAAATTAAATGCATCTGTCTATCCTGGAATAAATGAACAGATATCTATTAAGCCTATTTTAGATGCTATGTACAGGTGACACAAGCTGTAAAAGAAATGTACTTTTTTTAACTTATATTTTTTTTAAAGTCTGTATTTATGATCCATATATAAAAAATCTTTTTGGTGTTTAGAATTATAAGTCACATTTTTATGGGTAGGAGCTGTATAACCAATATTTTTAATATTTTATATATGAATTATATATGGTTATTTAAGATGTAAACATATATGAAGGAACTATATTAGGCACTAGCACTTTAAAATCAATTATATAATTAAATGGAAGAATGTCAGGTGATGTAAAATGTTGGTTTAAAAGGAGAACGGTTAGTTTATTTGATAGTTCTGATGAAGTCTTCACTTGATGAAAGCGCTCAACTGTTTTTATTGTGTGAAAATAAAATACGTTTTTATTGGGATTTTCGTAGTGCTGGTGCTTTGAGAGAACATTTTGGAACAGTTTGTGTGGATTGGCTTTGATTACTATGTCCCTGAAAATCAAGGAGTGTTGAGAGATATGATGTCTGGTATTTTGCATATGACTAATGCAGAACAGTAAATGGGAACATGGATGCTAATCTGTTTAAAACATGTTGCTAGAAACATTGCTACTTTGGAGGCATGACACTGCTTCAGTTTCTAGATGAAAAATGAGTAAAATGTTTTGCAGACATTTTACTCTGAAAAGTTCAGTTCTTCTGTTTCATTTTACTTTTGCAAGTAAAATGACCCAGCTGCTTCCCATAAATGACTTGCAGATTATTTATGGTTATGGTTTACCTCAAGAGCACTAAATGGAGGTGCTAGGAGAAATAATAATATTGTTTTTATTTCATGTGTACACTGAATAACTGTGAAGCAAAGACTGACATATGTTGGAATGAACCAATTAATTATATAAATCTCCACATTACTGCCAGTATCATTTGTGTGTGTGTGTGTACTTTTGTTTGAGTGTTTCATTTGCAAGATGTTATATTTTTCTACAAAATTACCTAGTAAAAGACAAGAAAACAGCTTTAACATTTTTGCTTTATGACGGACAGTTAAATGTTGCAACGAGGACAACATAAATGATGGTTAGTGAACTATTAAAGTTAAAACATGCTTCGACATTTGGTAATAAAAAGGCATAATTTACATAACTTCCATTTTAAAACCAGCATATCAGCATAAGCATTCACTTACAGTGAGTCATGTATGCATCAAATACATGGTACAGTTTTATGTTGTTTTTGAAACTTTGTAGCTGTCTTTCAGCTGACATCAGGGTTCTTCTTGTCCAAAAGATATACCAGGCACTCCTCTCTTCCCTGATTTATATTGCTGCTGAGAGGTATATGTATTCTTAAGCCCTACCTTCCCTTTCCTTTGAGCACTCCTGTAGTTTTTATAGGCAGATGTTAAAATGGGGCATGCTGCAACACAGCCAAGGTCCCTTGTTTATTCTCACTTAAGACAACACCCTCCTATGAGTCCTCAGCCTCTGCCAAGAAGCAATCACACTCCCATCCATCTCCTGTCAGAGCCTCTCATGTCTAAGCTACTAACTGAAGCCAAGTCAAAGTGGCTGTAGTCATGGCTTTATTACTCCATGCCACAGTGCTGGCTTACATAATTATAGCAACTTCTATAATCTTTTTGATAATCACAAAGCTTTCTACAGCTATGTCCATAACTCAGAGGTAATACACAGCAATGTGCAGAACCTATTGTAAAGGGCATCACCTACACTTAACTGAAGGCTATAACTAATGTTCTGACTGACAGGTTCAGCTCAAATTTCACCTCCACCTGATAGTCTAAAGGAAATACCACATAACATAATCCCCCAACCATTAATACAGAGCAGGAATTCAATGCACTTTCCAAAGCCAAAAACACTGCATCAATGGGCCCCAATAACATACCAGGATGTTTAATAGGTAACATAAAACACGACCGCTCTGGTCCACGTGAATCACTTTTCAGTTAGGGGCTACAGTCAGGGTTTGTGGCCCAATGAATGGAAGATGGCTACAGTCATTCCCCTGCACAAAGGAGTTCCATCCACTGATCCAGGTAACTACAGGCTCATAAGTCTTACCAGCCTCATATGTAAGGCCATGGAAAGAATCATCTTGGATATGATAAATGAGAACATAGGTACCCTGCAAACACTGGACCCATCACAGTTCAGCTTTGTTAAAGAAAGTTCATGCCTATTAAATTTGGTGGACTTTTTTTGAGACAGTTACCAAAGCCCTTGATGAAGGTAAGAATGTGCACACAGCTTACCTCAACCTGGCCAGGCTTTTGATACAATGCCCCACTCAGGATTTACAGATAAGCTTACTAATTTAGGTATAAGCTCTTCTATCACCCACTGATTAGCCAACTGGCTCACTGATAGGACCCAGGAGGTCAAAATACATGAGGCCACCTCCACCAAGAGGCCAGTCACTAGCAGAGTCCCCCAGGACTCTGTACTGGGCTAGCTCCTTTTTGGCATATACTAATCTGAAATGGAAGCAAATGCTGAGGGTTTATGGCTGACTAAGTTTGCAGGTGATTGCAAACTGCGGTTATCATCAACTATCCTGCAGACACTAGAATTTTTCAAGAAGATCTGTATTAAACAGTACCAAAAATACAAGATCTAGGAACCTGAATTTTGCCTGTGACTTAAAGAGAACCGGCTGGATAGACAGATAAGTGTTTCAGAGACTACCCCTCCTATGGAACAGGGCTCCAATCCACAAAGATTGTCTATTACCCAGTTTAAGCACAATCTTGATAAATGGATGGGGAATAGGAAATTTACACCAGGCCTAGCACCCATGTCCTTTCTGGACAGAGGTAATTTATAAATGCATTGCCCTCAAAGTTCTATTTGGATACAGGACATCATTACTATTTTGAGAAAACTTAGCTAGGCTTAGAAAGCCCCCCCCCCCCCCCCCCCCCAGGTTGTTAGCCTAGTAACAGTCTATAAATCTGAAAACCACACAACACAAATGTTTCCTTTTAGGGGAAATCAGGGTGCACCATCTTGTTAAGTGGATCGCTCAGCATTACAAAGCTTGCAAGTAGAGACTGATGGAATCAAACACAGGGCTACAAGATGAAGTTCATTAGCAGCAAAAAATCTTCACTATTTGTGCTGAAATGTCATTCCAGGAAACAGGCTTCCTATTAAAATGTTGACACTTGTGTGATGTTCCCACTCTGAGCCAGTAATCAAGGAGCCTGAATCCTCACCACTGACACTGGAGAGGGATGTTCACATGGGATACAAATGGATACACTCAGTATTTCCAGATGCAGACCTCTCTGCATCCAGCACAATTTCCCTGAAGAGCACACAGGACACATACTCAGCTCAGGGTCTGGGTGTCTCTATATGTCTCCCTCCAGGTCCCCAGTAAGGCTCCGCACTGGTACAGCTGCAGAGTTAAATCCTAAGGCAAATGTCCAAGCCAAGTCCTCCACCACTCTGTCTGTGAAACCAGTGCTTTGTGTCCCTGCTGCAAGTAGCTGACATACACACACAGTGAGATTTGCTTTACATACACACACATACATACATACACACACACACACACACACACACACACACACACACACACACACACACACACACACACCTGGGAAAGACTGGCACAGATTTATTAGCTAGCCCCCTTCTGTTATCACTGCCACTAGGCATTACAAAGAAAGCTATCTAAGGCTTTTGCAAGGGTACCCAATTATACTGAGTGAAATTAGTATTAATACAAATGGTAATGTTGACCAAACATCCAGGCTTTCAGGAGTGGCCAGAGTTATCACCAAATAAATATATGCAAATGTTCTCAAAACATGAATATTTTTCTAAAAGGACAAGCCACAATGAGAAGTTTAAATATATTTACTAATAAATATAAAATAACATGCAAATACTAAATGACAGTTCCGGAGCTTCTCCTTGGGTCTCCAGTGAAAATGGGCCCCCTGGCTCAGTTGGACTAATCCAGTTAATAAATGACAATAAATAAAAAATAAAATAGATAAATATATATTCACCATAAACACCAGAGTTTCAGTCACAGGAAATACTGAAAATAACACAGCTGGAAATAGTCTCACATTACAGAAAAACAATACATAACTATTCTTACTATAGTTTCCTAAATTTTATTTATTTATTTATTTTACATTTGTTAACTGGGCTAGTCCAACTGGATATATTTCCATTTTCAGCAGAGGCCCTGGGAGAAAAACTCCAACAGTAACATACAAAAAGATCACCATGCACAAATATAAAACAAAATTATGTTAAAGACAATCAGAGAGCATTTGCTAAATAAAAATAATGTATACTATTTGTGCAACACAACATGGTGAGTGATCCTTGTCAGATCCAAGACAAAATAAAGAATACTGAGAGCAATATCCTACTAATATCTAAATGTTATTTCTGGCTTACAGAATGACATCACACACATCTGGTCATCTGACTCTGTTTCCTGCACTATCCCCCATCCCTAGAAGCTGCCAGGGTTTAGCACCTATGTGCTACAATACACACTAGACCTTTAACTAAGTTTTATTAAAGGATCTGGAAGCCATAAAACAATAAATGATCTAGAGAATTACTGTTCCTACTTACAGAACAGAGCAAGGCAAGATGAGTGGGTGAATGGTACTTGTCAGATCCAAGGCAAAATAAAGAATATTGAGAACAATCTCCTACTAATATCTAAATGTTATTTCTGGCTTACAGAATGACATCACACACATTTGGTCATCTGACTCTGTTTCCTGCACTATCCCCCATCCCTAGAAGCTGCCAGGGTTTAGCATCTATGTGCTACATTACACACTAGACCTTTAGCTAAGTTTTATTAAAGCATCTGGACGCCATAAAACAATAAAGCCATTCCACTCTTCCTACAGGAGGTATAAACTATTCATAAATGAGAAAATGTTGCTTCTCTGGCTCCATTCAAAACTGTGGGATGACATCTTTATGGCTTAACCCACAAAGTAATTTAATTTCAGATATATTTTAAAGTTGGCTGCACTGTGATTAACCTATTCTCTTCCAGTATCCTCTGTTAAAACATATACATTTAACTGAGTTACAACAATGCATGAACATTTCTTTTCTTTCCAGCAGGACACGGTGTTGATAAGTTTTAACACTAGCAGCTTTACAAATACATTTTTCAACACATGCATTTGTACAAATCATTCTGATATACAAAGGACATATAATTCTTTACAAAATTTCAGCTAGCTCTGCTGTCATATATTACACATCCACTGCCCTACTTCTCCTAGCAAGGCTGGCAGTATCTCCTATAGTTACATCTCTCCCCCCCTTTGAAGACTCAAGCTAGTTTTTCTAGTGTTCCTTGAAAAACAGTGCTTGAGGGAAATGAGCCTATCTGGGAATACATTAACCCATACCCTGTTTTGACAGCCCATCTGCATTGGCATTGCTAACCACACTACTGTGCTGCACTGTCATATAATATGCCTGCAACCATAGACTCCACCATACTAACTTGGCATTTTGCTGCTTAGCTCGCTGTAGCCAAAGATCTCCCTCATACTCCTTCTGCCTCCTACTGCAACTACTTAGCACAAGAGCCTCCCTATCATGGTAAGGTTTCACCATGTTAACATTGTACAATTTGTGTCCCTGCCTCCTGCCAAACAGTTCTACCATGTAGTTAAGATCACTGACTTTCCTTACCACTTTGAAGGGTCCCACCGAAGCTGCCTGCATCTTATTGTGTTTCACAGGAATGAGAACCATCACTTACTGTCCCACAACATACTCTGTGGCTTGAGCATTCCTGTCATACCAGACCTTTTTCTGGTGTTGGGCACCTGTCAGGTTCTCCTGAGCCAAACCCATGAGCTCCCTAAGCCTTATCCTGAGGTTTATAACATATGCCACAACAGACTCCTTGTGGGATTCACATTCACCCCCCCCCCACACTCATCATGAGTCAAACCTAAATTCCTCACTCATCCTATATCCATCCAGCAGCTCAAAGGGTGAAAAACCTGTCAATTGCTGTGGTACCTCACTGTATGCAAACAGCAGATGGGGCAAATATTTGTCCCACTCTCTCTTAAATGGTCTGCAAATGCCCTTAGCATGGTCTTTAGTGTAGAGTTTAACCTCTTCACAAAACCATTAGTCTGGTGATGGTAGGGGGTGGTCTTTAGTTACTTCATCCCACAGTGCTTCCACAGACAAGCCATCAGGTCTAACATAAAATTGGAACCTCTGTCATTCAGTATTTCTCTTGGGGAAACCTACCCTGCTGAAAATCTCTAGCAAAAAAGTTGCCACCTTCTCTGAGTCAATGGAAGACACTGTCTCTGCCTCAGGGTATCTAGTAGCATAATCATCTACTACTAGAATATACTTCTTCCCTGTGGGGTATATAGAGGCCGGACAATATCCATAGCTACCCTCTGAAATGGCTCCTAAATCACAGGCAAAGGCATCAAAGGTGCTTTGACCTTGTCTCCTGTCTTGCCTACTTTTTGGCACTGCTCATAGTTCCTGAAGTACACTGTTACATCCATTCCATTGTAATCCCAGGCCAATAAACATTCTGCATAATATGTCTCTTGGTATGCTTTATGCCCATTTGATCTGCAAAAGGAATGTCATGGGCTATGGCTAGAAGTGCCAGATGGTAGGCTCTAAGCACTACCAACTGCTGTATTACCTCACCTTCTAGCCCTCCATCAGGGGTTCACTCTATACATTAACACTTCATTCCAGTGTACAGACTCCACTTTTCCTTGAGAATCTGGTGCCTCCCTAGCTACCTCCCTCAAGCCTCTTAGTGTAGGGTCTAAAAGCTGAGCCTGTCTCAGCTCTACTTTTGTGAAGCTTCCCAGCTTCCCTTCCATGGGAAGTCTGGTATCCTCTGACAGCGGTACTTCATTGTCAGCCTGGGTACTACCACTCACCTCTGCCCTTGTAGTCACTCTGTCCAGGGGAAAATCAGTACCTACCAATAGCTGTAGCTCACCTTCAGGCTCACTACTACAGGATAGTTCCCTCCCTGAAATAGCCACCTCACCAGCCCTGGCTTCACGTGTGGTGTCTGTCTGGGTCTCCCCCAGGCAACCAGACCCACATGCCTATCCCCAAGCCTGACTGCATCTAACTGCATGCACACAAGGTATTGCATTATCAAAGTCATTCCCTATCAGGACATTTGCAGGAATATCCTCCAACATACCTACTTGCTTGCTTGCTTCCTTTTTCACCCTCCGAGTCAAGGTGAACCCTGGACAAAGGTATATGGAATGGGGTCCCTCCTAAAGCTCTGACTGGAGTGGACCGCCCAAGCAAGAATGACTCCTCTTTATCCACTGCAAGCTTCACAACGGTTATGTTATAGGCTATGTCTCTCTTAGCAATGGCCTGTTTTCCATCCACTAAGATAGGATATAACCTCTTGTGATTGTTTGCTACCCCTGTTGTCTCCAGACAACTTACCACTGGCATACTGTTATTCCCACTTGCTGACTCCCCATACTTTTGTTCCACACCTTGACTCCATGGACATCTATATAATACGTGTTCCCACTGGTTACATTTAAAGCATTTAACCCTTGTTCCTGGCCATGTACCTGAACTAATTGCTTCCCCTGTTACTGGTGGACTCTGTTGGGGTGGTTTAGGGTGCCTACAATGGGCTTCCTTATATTCATGTGCAGCACTGGATATCCATTTCCTGTGCAGTGATACCCTGCTTGCTAAGTAGAGATCCCCTTTCTTCTCCAGCTCATCTGCAGAGTTGCATTCTCGGTCTGCCAACCAGATTCTCATGTCCTTAGGCAACGTGCTAAGGGCTTGTTCCCTCGGCAAAAGGTCTGCCAGCCCTTCAAAAGTGGTCATCTGACACCCACTCACCACCTATAAAAATAAGTGCTTAACTCGGCAATATAATCACACAAACTTTCATATGGTTTGCTTCTATGCTCACAAAATTTTTTTTCTGTAAACTTCAGGTGTTAACTTAAAACATTCAAGTAAACATGTCTGTACTTTTTCATAGTTTAACTAATCAATATCAGACAAATGAGAAACAGCAGTTACAGCTTTACCATGGAGTAAGGGGGTCAGGAACCGTACCCGGAGTCCTTTGTAAATTGTGGAAGAAATTTACTGATCTTTGTTGCTTCTGGGGCTCGGTTATTCCCTTCCCCATTACCTCCATGACCCTGGCGAAGAGTCAGGATCTCCCTCTCATGTTGATGCTTCTTTTGATTTTCTTCAGCCTCCAAATGCCACAGTCTCTTTGCTGATTCTAATTCCAACTGTTTCTCCTTTTCTTTAACCTGCAAACATTCTAGTCTCTCTGCTGATACCAATTGCAAATGTTTGGCCTCCAGTTCAACTTTTAACTCCAGACAGATTTTTAAGTCCTTTGACGAAAAGATGAACTGTCCTGTATCTGAGGGCTACAAATCCCCATCATCAAACTGGTTGTCCTCCTGGTTGCCGGTCTGAGCTATGACTAAGGCTGAAATAATTTCCTCTTTAGTCAGGTTGGCATACATCAGTCCTTTGGCTTCACGCACCCTGGCCAACTGGTTCTTTGACAGCTTGCCATAATCCTCTGCTGACATCTTTGCCTGCTCTCTCTGACTAAACTAAAGTAACAAAAGTAAATAAATAAATAAACAGAACTGTTGTGAAATTAAACTCTGAATGTTTATATTGCTGCTGCTGAGAGAATGCACACTTTTAGTGACAACTGCTTACAGGCTACAGAAGTTCAATATCCACACCACTGCACACCAATATGTGATGTCCCACTATAGGCCAGTAATCAAGGAGTCTGAATCCTCACCGCTGACACTGGAGAGGAATGTTCACTTGGAATACAAATGGCTACACTCAGTATTTCCAGATGCAGACCTATCTACATTAAGCACAATTTCCCTTAACAGCACACAGGCACACACTCAGCCCAGGGTCTGAGTGTCTCTAGCTGTCTCCCTCCAGGTCCCCAGTAAGGTTCCCTACTGGTACAGCTGCAGAGTTAAGTCCTCAGCTGAGTGCCCAAGTCATGTCCTCCACCACTCTCTCTGTGAAACCAGTGCTTCATGGCTGTGCTCCAAGTATCTCACACACACACACACACACACACACACACACACACACACACACACACACACACACACACACACACACACACACACACACATACACACACACACACACACACACACACACACACACACACACACACACACACAAACACACACACACACACCTGAGAAAGGCTGGTACAGATTTATTAGCTATGCCCCCTTCTGTTATCACTGCCACCAGGCACTAGAAAGCCAGCTACCTAAGGCTTTTGCATGGGTACCCTATTATACTGAGTGATATTAGTATTAATGCAAAAGGTAATGGTGCTCAAACAGCCAGGCTTTCAGGAGTGGCCAGTGTTATCACCAAATAAATATATGCAAATACTTAAATATCTTTCTAAAAGGACTAGCCATAATGAGAAGTTTAAATATATTTAATAATAAATAGTAAAAGAACATGACAATACTAAATATCTACTTACAGTAAACACAAGAGTTTCAGTCACAGGAAATGTTGAAAAAAAAAACAAAGCTGGAAAGAGTCACACAGTTACAGAAAAACAATACTATTCTCATTATATTGTCCTGACTGATCTAGAGAATTAATGTTCCCACTTAATGATTAGAGCAAGGCAAGATGAAGTGGGTGAGTGGTCCTTGTTGTCAGATCCAAGACAGAATACAGAATACTGAGAGCAATCTCCTAGTAATAGCTAAATATTATTTCTGGCAGAATGATATCACACACATCTGGTCATCTGACTCTGTTTCCCCCACTATCCACATCACTAGAAGGTGCCAGTGTTTAGCACCTATGTGATATAATACACACTAGACCTTTAGCTAAGTTTTATTAAAGCATCTGGAAACCACAAAACAATAAAACCATTCCACTCTTTCTACAGGAGCTACAAGTTATTCTCTAGCACAGACACTACATCTCTGGCTCCATCCAAAGTTGTGGGATTACATATTTATGGCTTAACCCAAACATTAATTTAATTTAAGATGCATTTTAAAATTTGGCTGGACTAAGATTAACCTCTTCTCTTCCAGTATCTTCTGTTAAACATATACATTTAATTATGTTACAGTAATGCATGTACAATTCTTTTCTTTAAAACAAAGCATACTACTGATACCTTTTAAAACAAGCATCTTTACAAATACATTTTTCAACAGAAGTATCTGTACAGATCAGTTTGATATAGAAAAGACCTATCATTCTTTACAAAATTCCAGCTAGCTGTGCTGGCATATGTTACAAATCTACTGCCCTACTTCTCCTGGCATGGCTGGCAGCACATCCTATAATCACAAACTGTAATGCAGAGTGCTGAAAATCTAAAAAAAAAAAATACAGAAAACCCACAGAACAGTGAATCTTGAAAATCTCTCTTCTCCTTAAAAATTCTTTTTCAGGGGGTAAGCCCCCCTGCACTACATGTTGGGGAGGGCACACCCCCATACTTATATATATATATATATCAATTCTAAGATCTCCAAACCCCAGAGAAAAGGGAAAATTCTGAGAAAGGGCATCTCTGCTTAATATATGTAAGTCCAATATTTTGGCCATTCAGTCTCCATATTTTAGGACTCACTCTACTGGGCCCTGACATTTCAATTTGTTACCCTTCAAATATCTTTCTCTGCATAATTTCAATGTAAAACTAAGGATGCACTGCGGAATTCTCACTAATGTTTTTTACATACTTACTACAATATCTGCTCACCTTTTACTTGCATTATTACATTAAACCTTCAAACCAAGTCAAAGCTCAGCACTAACAAGTGTTTGTTTAATGACACACTTATTCAATTTGACTTCCCAAGTGCATAAACCATCAATAAGACAAAGACCAAGAGAAAAAATATGTCACATTTTTTTCAGGGACATCCGTCTTTCACTGTTGACTAGCATACAATATAGTCTATTAATGGATCAACTACAAATACACGTGCTTCTTTCGTGTGTGTGTGTGTGTGTGTGTGTGTGTGTGTGTGTGCATCAGAGATGAACACAGGACTTGCTGTGTGCTGCCTCACTTACTGAGTGTTTGTCAAATTATGAAGTGGGAATAAAAACTAAGAACGCAAAGGAACATATGAGAATTTGGTATTGTTATACAGCAGAAATAAATCTTAATGGCTTGAACTCTGGGAGAATTACTTTGTATTACCTATCAAATGAGAAGCGAACCATGTTAGTGTTTTTAAGATTATTCCATGCTTGATAGTACAGATTCTTTTGTTTAGATCACCCAAAAGGTTAATAAAGAATTGTTACTGTCATCAAGGTAACTTTGATGGCTGGGCACATACATCAATAGTTTAATACATGTTGCTGCAGTCTGTGCCAAAATCTTTGTCACGAGAGATGCCTTGGAAGGCTTTCAAACTTTAGTACTTTGGAATGCATTAAAAGTCAAAGATTCATGGGTCATCCAGTAGGAGGGTGCACTAGTAAGGACAGCCACGCTTATTAAACATCTGTTCAAATTGTTAGATCAACCTGGAAGCAGCAAAGGTGGCTTCACTCTTTCAGGGCATTTTATAGTACTAAAAAATAAAACATACTAAGATCATCATACACTTTCATTCTTTTTCAGCGCAACTCTTTATATTCAGTGACAGAATATTCATTGAAGTATTTAATTCTGTTGCTCTTCAACTAAAAGGTACACAGTAACAGCAGCTCTCATGAACACGTAATAAAAGCAAATATTAGTCTATAAATGAATGAATCAGAGAACAAGTAATTTGTTATATCACAGTTTTCCTGAGAACATTGTACAGAGTTGTGATTTATCTACTTATAAATATTAAAAAGAAACTGCAAAAAATAGCTTAATGGTTGTATGGAGCTAAGGAAGAACAATATGGCTAGCCCTAAATAACCTAAATGGCTACTAAACAAAACTTACTTACCCATGACACTAGATCCTTTAATTTATTTCCATCCCATGTGACCTGTGGGTCCTCAAGATACTTGTCAGATCTGACCTGGCAGCATTAGTGTTCAGCCTTGGGCAGGATTAAGATTTCCAGTGTCTGGAATTACTTCAGTTAGAGTTTGATGCCCCACCAACACATGCACATACTTATATTTTTATATAAATATATATATTTTTTGTGAGTGTATTTACACATTCATAAAATGTAACATCAAAATCTTTCAGGTCCTACAATTCCAAAGAAAACAAGGAAGAGGGTTGGTGGGAGGGTTGGCTTACTGGATTGGTATAAATGAAAGGATCTATTGCTATAATAAGTGCATGACTTTCATATCCTGCTAATTCAGTCCATCCAGTCTGACCTGTGGATGAGAATCCCAAGCTATATGAACTCCATGGTGGCATCATGACAGGAGACATTTCAAAACAGAGGAACCATGGCATGCTCTAGCCCTAACAGTGGAGTCCAATTTGCAATGCTTGATGAAAGTGGGCATGGAGGATCTAGTAGATGCTTAGCACATTTCATCTATGAAAGCACACCTGAAAAAGGCAGTACAAGTTGCCAATGCAATGGCAGAATGAGCCTTTTACATACTTCACAGTGGCTGATTGTGTGAGCCGTAGACATAAGTAATGCAGTCTGAAAGACATCTGGAAAGAGTCACTCTCATCTCAGTCCACGTCTTCAGAAAACTCTTCATCAGATGATCCAGGTTCATTTCTGATGTGTTCTTGGAAGACCTGAAAGATCTCAAGGCACAAAATTATAGAGGTCAAGAAGGGACCCAAGGGGCTTCCTTCTTGGATGAAGTTTGTTTAACTGTTTTTTTCAGTGACATGTCCTGAATGAGTATCAGCTCTAGATGCTCCAGATCTGGTGGAAGAATATAGGTAGCAGTCCTGGCTATAAGGATGTCCAATCTCTGTGACTTTGGTGTAGGAAAGGGTCCTGAGTAATAAGTATGTCTCTTTTTGGCCTTTGAAGAATCTGGATCCAAGGGCAAATGCCCCTTAAGAATGAGCTTATTTCTTCTGTCCTGAAAAGCTTTAGGACCAAAGGTTATACAAATATCACACTTCTCAGACAACTGAAACAGTCCCAAGCACACTACACTTAAATCATGAATGCCTCAGGGGGTATCTTCTGCCCGTACTTGGTGCACATTCTGAAACTTTTCTCCTTCTCCAGGCTGAAACTTCTTAACACACACACACACACACACACACACACACACACACACACACACACACACACACACACACACCAAAAAACAAGTCACATAAACCACTAAGCTAATATTTAAAGAAAGGTAATGAATCTTTTTCTCTCTCTTTTTTTACATACAAGTGTATATGGGCATGGGGGTTGACATAATGGATAAGGTGTTTACCTGACAGACACAAGGTACTTAAGTTTGATTCTCACCTCTGATGGGAAACTCACTGGGCCTAAAATGTCCTACAAGGACAGCTAGCCTAGTACTTACCTACAAAAGTAGATAAGTCTAACCCACTGGTGGGAAAATGCCAATGGAAAACAAGGAGGAAAAATGGTTGAGAAACACAATAATTTGGGACAAAACAGAAAAGATGCTTAAAATGTAAAAATTAGTAAACAATGTATTAAGTAGAAGAAATATCATATCTAAAATGAGGTAGGACACTTAGTTTTCGCTGAGTCAGGGAGATCTACATCTGTTCATGACGGTGGCAAAACAGTTCTGCGATAATTCCAGGCACTTGTGTATAATGGAAGGGAAAATCTTAAAGGGCCTCAATGCCGGAGCAAGAATGCTGCTGAATCAGATCTGACAAGTGGCTTGTAGATCCACAGGTTGGATCAGATGGACTGATCCTGAGCATTGTGACTACTGAGTATAGACTGGAATAGGTGTTTCCTGAATGTCAGACATTGACAACTCTAATAACAATTAATTAAGAACAGTGATTATACAGGCTTAAAGACATATGCACTGTTTTCAGAACAGACCATCTCAAATGTCAATACTGGCCCCTGATGTGAAAGAAAAAAGCTTCTTTTCCTGGCGAAAGGACATACTAAGTATTGATCCGAACATCATAAATATATTACAGACAATTTGTACATAGACAATCTGTTAGAAAGGCAAGGCATCACCTTTTCTCTGTTTATGGGGTAATGCTTGGCCATGCTGTTGTTGGTTTTCTTTGCATCTACATTGCTGATACCTAGATTGGAGCAACAGTACCTTCAGTATCTGCCTTATCTTTGAGTATTCTGAAGACACTTTAAGTCCTATAAATGTACTCTGATATTGTCCCCTAGCATTTTTGCTTTTGGTACTATCTGTCCACACATACAGACATTGCTATCTGTGGCAATGGTTCTTCTGATGCTGATGAGTTCAGCTTAGGATCCATGCTGCCAAGGAGCACCTTATAATATGGCTGACCCCTTTGGTACTGGTGAACATGTGTTTGGTGTTAACTCAACTGGCAAAAGTAGTTGTGGTATCAACTAGTAGCCATTCAGCAGGAGAAACTGATGATGGGATTGTAATCACATCTCTGGATGACACATCCCAGGCATTCCTGCTGAACTCCCAGAACAGCGAAAATGGCTTCCAGGAATGTAACCACTTGGCCACCATGGAAAACTTTGTCCTTTTCCCCACATTAGCATGATTTTGGAGTTGGTATATTTAGTTAGGGGGTGTGGGGGTGAAGCCCCCCCCCCAATTTGGTGGGTTGTGTGTGCTTCGTTTTGCAGGTTTTCAATGGTGGCCATTTGGTTACATTCCCAGAAGTCATTTTCAATGTTTCTGGGGTTCGACTAAGTCAGCTTTTGATGTTATGGTGTTGACAAAGTGAGTTTTCATAATGTGGTATGTTGACATGAAGTAAATCCATAGACATATATATATATATATATATATATATATATATATATATATATATATATATATATATACATACACACACACACACACACACATATATATATATATATATATATATATATATATATATATATATATATATATATATATATATATATATGGTTCCCCTTTATAATCTCGAAATACTGAAAGCTCAAACTTCAGTATCTCGAAACTATAAAGTCGAACAGCCCACAATCCCGAAACACACAAACATGAAAAACTAAAATCCCGAACATTCACAAACCATACATCACACAACACACACACACACACCATTAAACCCAAACCACACAAACCACACAATCCTACACCACATCTATGCAGGGGGGCAAGCCCCCCTGCACCCCCCACACACCCCCTACTTATATATACTAACTCTGAGATCACACTAACAGTCAAGACAAGCATTACTCACACACAGACATTCCACACTCCCTCGCACGCACACACACACACATCACACACACACACAAACACAACCTCCCTACCCTAACCCACATGCACAACTTACAATAACACTCATATACACTCACTTACCTTCACTTCTGTGAAACGTCCCTGCCAAACACTTCCTGTCTCGTTGCTGCACTGCATAAGCGCGGATTCGAGATATTCAAATGCACACTTATGCACTTTTGAGAGTTTGCATTTTCGCCTTTACGGTCTTGAGATTCTGAAATTCGAGCTTTCAGTATTTTGGGATTGTAAAGGGGAACTATATATATATATATATATATATATATATATATATATATATATATATATACACACACACACACACACACACACACACACACACACACACACACACACACACACACACACACACACACACACACACACACACATATATATTCAGTGGATATAAACAGTTTACACACCCCTGTTAAAATGTAAGGTTTTTGTGATATAAAAAAAATTAGACCACAATAAATCATTTCAAAACTTTTCCCACCTTTAATGTGACCAATAACTTATAGCACAAATCATATCCAAACAAATGGCTAGTCTTCTCGGACACAATTTATTAAAGCGCTTTTTGTCCAACCGTATTGATGGACTTCTTCATATAAAAGATACATACAAATGGTTAATTTAAATAAGCCTCTAAAAAGATCACATGACCTACACATTCCATTCTTAAAGAAACACATGAAATAAGTTACATACAAGATACTCTAATCATATATATACATTACAAAAAAAATATACTTTCTAGTTCAGAACAACATTCAAAGCAGCATGAATGAAATGTAGTACCTCAACCTCCTCCCTTCAAGCTATTTTTCATAAATTAACATCTTACTTGATGGTTTTATATCTAAAAGTTATAAAAAATACATATAAAAATAAATAAATATATATATATATATATATATATATATATATATATATATATATATATGAATAAGTTTCATTATCTATCCAGACTTTTTAATTTTAATAAACACATGATAGAATATTTGTCATTAAGGCTAGGATAAGTATAGGCATTAAGTCTTATTTGCCATATGAGTTCCAAATCTTAAGGCCCCAAGCGAGAAACACAGGTATGGTACAATGTGGTAACTGTGCTTATTGTAATATCATGGTACTAGGGGCTTGTACATTTATTAATAATTTTAAGATAATTAATAAAAGTAGGTACAATTGTAATTCCAAGGCAGTAGTGTATACAGCAAAATGCCAAGCTTGTCCATCATTTTACATTGGCAAAACAGACTCTAGATTAAGAGGCAGAGTATATGAAAATCTGTACAGTACAGATAAATATAAGGAAGAAAATGCTTTAGCTAAGCATATATTATTCCCTGATCACAAATTCAAGTTTAGAGTTACTGACCAAATTGTTAACAGTCCTAGGGGAGGCCCCACCTCATTGGTACTAGAAAAATTTGAACTTATTTGGTAAATAAGACTCAATGCCTATACTTATCCTGGCCTTAATGACAAAATGACAAATGTTCTATCATGTGTTTATTAAAATTAAAAAGTCTGGATAGATAATGAAACTTATTCATATATATATATACATATATATATATATATATATATATATATATATTTTTTTTTTTTTTATAACTTTTAGATAAAAAACCATCAAATAAGATGTTAATTTATGAAAAATAGCTTGAAGGAAGGGGGTTGAGGTACTACAATTCCTTCATACTGCTTTGAATGTTGTTTTCAACTAGAAAGTATATATATTTTTTATAATGTGAATATATGATTAGAGTATTTGTATGTAACTTATTTCATGTGTTTCTTTAAGAATGGAATGTGTAGGTCATGTGACCTTTTTAGAGGCTTATTTAAATGAACCATTTTTATGTATCTTTTATCTGAAGAAGTCCAACGATACAGTTGGACGAAATGCGCTTTAATAAATTGTGTACGAGAAGACTAGCCATTTGTTTGGATTTAATTTGTGCTACAGTTTGATTTTTCGTGTTTTTGGTTTCTTGAGTTGACCTGTACAATTCAACTGAAAAACAAACAAATCTGTTATGGGAAAAAATATAAAAAATAAAAAATGTACAACAAGCTGGTTGCATAAGTGTGCACACCCTTAAACTAATACTTTGTTGAAGCACCTTTTGATTTAATTACAGCATTCAGTCTTCTTGGATAGGAGTCTATCAGCATGGCACATCTTGACTTGGCAATATTTGCCCACTCTTCCTTCCAAAAGCTCTCCAAATCTGTCAGATTATGAGGGCATCTCTTATGCACAGCCCTCTTCAGGTCACCCCACAGATTTTGTATTGGATTTAGGTCTGGGATTTTGCTCGGCCATTCCAAAACTTTAACTTTCTTCTGGTAAAGCCATTCTTTAGTTGATTTGGATGTATGCTTGGGGTCACTATCATGCTGAAAGGTGAAATTCCTCTTCATCTTCAGCTTTCTATCAGTTGCCTGAAGGTTTTAGGCCAAAAGTGACTGGTATTTGGAACTGTTTATAATTCCCTCCAGCTTGGCTAAAACCCCAATTCCAGCTGAAGAAAAGCAGCCCCAAAGCACAATACTACCACCACCTTGCTTCACTGTGGGGATGGTGTTCATTTGGTGATGCAAAGTGTTGTTTTTGCGCCAAACATACCTTTTGGAATTGTGGCCAAAAAGTTCAACTGTGGTCTCATCAGACCATAATACATTCTCCCACATGCTTTTGGGAGACTTGATGTATTGTTTTGCAAATTTTAGCTGGATGATTTTCTGTGTAAGAAAAGGCTTCCATCTTGCAACCCTACCACATAGCCCAGACATATGGAGAATACAGGAGATTGTTGTCACATGTATTACACAACCAGTGCTTTCCAGAAATTCCTGCAGCTCCTTCAGTGTTGCTGTAGGTCTCTCGGCAGCCTCCCTGACCAGTTTTCGTCTTGTTTTTTCATCAAATTTGGAGAGAAGTCTAGTTCTTTGCAACATCACTGTTGTCCTGTATTTTCTCCTCTTTTTGATGACTGTCTTCACTGTTTTCCATGGTATATCCAGTGCTGTGGACTTTTCTTTGTATCCTTCTCCTGCCTGACACCTTTCAACAATGAGATGCCTTTGATGCTTTGTAAGCTCTCTGTGAACCATGGCTTCTGCTGCAGCAGGCAACTGAGTAACTGTCAGGAAAATCCTACTAGGACAGCTGAACTTTATTTGGGGTTAATCAGAGTCTCTTTAATTGATGGCAGGTGTGTACCCAAGAAGACTGAATCTTGTAATTAAATCAAAAGGTGCTTCAACAAAGTATTAGTTTAAGGGTATGCACACTTATGCAACCAGCTTATTGCATGTTTTTTATTTTTTATAATTTTTCCCCTAACAGATTTGTTTGTTTTTCAATTTAACTGTACAGGTTTTAGGTCACATTAAAGGTGTGAAAAGTTTTGAAAGATTTATTGTGGCTTCGTTTTTTTACATCACAAAAACCTGGCATTTTAACAGGGGTGTGTAAACTTTTTATATCCACTGTGTGTGTGTATATATATATATATATATACATATATATATATATATATATATATATATATATATGGGTCTATGTCAGTTTACCGAATTATCATATGACTGAAACCTGAAAAGAACGAGATGACGACTTTGAAACTGTAAAACAATGAATGGTCACAAAAGCAAAACTTACAAGATCGAAACAAACACATTCAATTCAGTACAGGAGAAATAGACATCTGTCCCTTTAAACTACACTATGATTTACCGGAACTTCTGCAGCAAACACAGAGTACTTTCCATAAGATAACCACTCTAGTGAAATGATGAACATGGTTCTCTGTTTAGCTTCACACGAACCTTTTTCTACATTTTTGAGGGGGGGCAAGCCCCCCTGCACCTCCCCACACCTCCTGTAAATTATATAAACCAACTACATGATCACACTACAGTGGAGGAAATGGTGAAGTTCCCGAACCTCACTGCACAGTGATCTCCCTTCAAAAGCTATG
The DNA here is from genome assembly GCF_019279795.1 of Protopterus annectens. NCBI lineage: Eukaryota > Metazoa > Chordata > Ceratodontiformes > Protopteridae > Protopterus > Protopterus annectens. The sequence continues at coordinate 291,734,930 of NC_056737.1, forward strand.
AGGTTCCAAAAAAAAAATTATGTGTAACATCCATAGCTGTTTTTTTGGTGTCTTGAGTTTGTGGTTTGTGAACGTTTGTTGTTGTGACATTTCGGTGTTGTTGTCTCATTGTTTTCAATTTTAGTCATATGTTATTTCAGTAAACTGAAGTAGACCCATACACCCATATATAAATCTTCTTCTTCTTTCAGCTTTTTCCCGGTTAGGGGTTGCCACAGCGGATCACCTTGTCCGCACATTGAATGGCAGTGGAGTTTTACGGTGTCGAGTTGCCAGCCCGGCGCCCAACCTTCCACAGAAGGCACACTCACATGCACACCTAGGGCCAATTTAGAGTGTCCAATCCACCTGCAGCATGTCTTTGGGATGTGGGAGGAAACCGGAGCACCCGGAGGAAACCCACGCGACCACAGGGAGGACATGCAGACTCCGCACAGAAGGCACCCCAGCCGAGGATCGAACCGGAGAACCTCTTTCTGTGAGGCGGCAATGCTAACCACTGCACCACCATGGCCGCCCATACACCCATATATAAATATATATATATATATATATATATATATATATATATATATAATATATATATATATAGATATATATATATATATAAATATATATATATATATATATATATATATATATATACAGAGAGAGAGAGAGAGAAACAGATAAATATGGGCTTTCATATGCAATAAATGAAACATTCTTACCTGCAACTCATCTTTTCTTAATGCTATATATGTCAAGTCACAATATACTAATGTAATATTTTCTAAAGAAACCATACCCACATACACCATTCTCCTCTTGACACGGTCAACATAGTGGTTCAGTGGTTAAGGTTACTGCTTCACAATTCCTCCATCCGGGGTTCTAGTTTGACCCCCAATCACTGTGGGGTGTATGCTTTCTCAGGGTACTACAGTTATTTCCCAAAACACATTGTAACTGACTGGGCACACATACCATGATGCACTATATTTATTTATTTTTTTTTACAGAAATCATCATTTGTGTTTTTACCCCTGCCAAATATTAGCGGACCAGAGGTCCGCTGTGGCGACCCCTAACCGGGAAAAGCTGAAAGAACAACAACAACAACTGGTATCTGTCAGAAGAGGGAAGACTGCAACTTCTGGCATCATATGAGCTCATGTTGCTGATTTAAGGGACAGGGGTTGCAGCCTTATGCACTACTCACCTTGTGCTTATTAGGTCCTTAAATCTCTCTGGAACCAGGATTTCCTCAAAATCTCCAGCCTTTCTGGAAGAAATGATGTACTGACAGTCATTTGACTGTTGGCTGTTATACTTTTTTCCCACTCTTGCTACAAGCTTACAGTTTCATATATTTTAGAACTAAACAAGTAAAGTTAAGTCGTTACTAAATTAAACCATACTGAGGTAATATTATTATTTTCCTTAGTAAGATTTGTATATAAACATTTGATGATATCTAAAGAAGAATTATTTGATAATATGTAAGCCAGTGATTTTCCAAAAACAATTGTCTTTGTATACCTCAGTTTGTTTTCAATTTTACCTTTAGTGACTGCCATAATAATTGAGCGTTGGGACAGCTCCGGAAGACATGTAGAAGATCAACATTTAAAGCTTGGCACCCAGATAAGTGTCATGAGAATGCAGGAAAATAAGTCTCCTCTCCCTTTGATGTTTTTATATACACAATACGCAATAAGAAGGCAAAATGAAATGAGGACATATAGAAAATCAGTGGATGGATTGTGTACGGGAACATCTGTGACAGCCTGTTATGACTGTCAAAGAAGATAGTGTGGTGGTGAATTGAGAGAGATGGTGATGGGGGGGGTGATAATGATGACATAAACAATATGCAGAATCACAAACTGCAGTAACTTGAACAGTTCCAAGTATTACACTAAACAGTTTCATCTTGTAATGTTGGGTCATATTTGAAACAAACAGTAGAACATAAGTAGGAGGCACTGTCATTACCTTTGACTGTAATGAAATAAGTTTTAGAAAAGGGTTTATTACAAAATAACAAATGTAACAGTATCTAAAAATATTTAATTTTGTAGCTATCTACTGGGACAGCTAAGAACTTCTGCTTAAATGTAAACCAGATATCATTGACCATCGCATAGTAATCATTAGGAAGTTTACATTAATTACACTTTTGAGTAACTAAGTGGAAATTTTATCCCAGACAATTTCATCTTTAAGAAGACAAAAATGTTTTCTTTTTTTTAAATCTTTTATTTTGCCCCTGAGTAAAATGCAAGGGTTAAGATCTGTTGGCTGAAAAAGAGGAAGTGTACTTGTGAGGTTCAGAATGTAAATTAAATTTTGAATGGGAGAAATAAAAGTAACAAATAAATAACAAATAAATTATGAAGCTTAACTACAGTTCTTTAAAATTAGAGAGGGAAGGATGAAATGATTATAATTATAAAACAATAACTTTCTGTGTCAAACTCTAGACCAAAGTGGAGATCAATCACTGCTAGTGTTGTTTCACTAAATGTTTCTGACCAACATACTAAACAGATATGAAGATTTAGAAGTAACTGTACAAATCAGGACGTTTCGTATCTCCTTTTCTGGTGTAACTAATTCGGTATATATCTGGGATAAAACGGACTGATTCTGACAATTTCTGTATGCATAGTCTGTGACTGAGCAAGTTACTAGTCAGTTAACTAAAGTTCCCATGTCACATGAGAAATTAGGCAGGTTTGCACAGGAAGCATTACTGATTAAAACAAATCATTAATTACCACTTCACCAATAACACAAGCAAGGTGTACAATGCTGGCATGCACATGATTCTATGAATTACTTAAACATCACAATGAGAAAATGGCCTGGAAAATGATGAATACATCACTGATAACCAGCAGCTGGATGAAAAGGATTCGATCTCCTATTCATTCTTCTGTGTACATCAGTGAGACATTTACTCGTCTCACAAGCAGAGAATGTTCAGAACAAGATCAATACTTTGGAACTCGCAGATACTAAATTTAACTGTTATCACACACCAAGCAACTACCTACTTTAGTACACATATGCTTTAAATACATATACCCATATGTAATATAGTCTACCCAGTTTTAGTAGACAAAATGTGCATAAAACGTTTTGACTTCCTACACCCCCAACCTTGTAGGGAGTTTTGCCCCTCACATTCTCCTTAATTTATAATTCTCACCCTGTTGTCACTCAAACTTGGATAAAGACCATTAGAAATAATAATAATAATAATAATAATAATAATAATAATAATAATAATAATGATAATTATAATAAAGAAAATGTTTGTGATTTCTCTGAAATGCTGTGATCTCCAAGCAACCAGAACTCACTAGAGTTAGGGCCTGCACACATAACTACATATCACAAGCAAACAGATATGCTAAAACATGATTTTGAGCAAAAATTGTTCAGAAAATGTGAAGTGAGCAGTGGCAAAGTAAACACCTAAATGTAAGCCTGTAACAGGTAACAACAAACTGATCAGAAAGTAAACAAATAAATAAATTCAAGGATTACATACACTTAGAGGATATTGCAATTGTCCATAAAAAGATTTTGCTCATCTCCGCTTCAAAGGAAAATCTGTTCCTCTTACAAATATCTATAAAACTGAAATGGAAACACAGAAAGTATGGTGTATGAATGGTCACTGCATGGCATATTTAAATGCTACAGAATTCTGAATGGACTTCAAAAATGTAACTGGGAGAGCCCATACAAGGGCTGAGCTTCATCTGACCTTTGTGTTCAGCATAATTACAGAGAGAAGAGAGAAGATAGAGAGACAGAGAGGGAGGAGAATGAATGAGCCAAATGATTCATAGGAGGGCTGATACTTGGCAGTTATTTGGAATAAATAAATAAATCATCAAGCTCATACATTGCATGACTGTACCTTCCCTGTTCAAGTTATCACATGAATGGCTAGTCAGAGTGAACTTAGGCCATCAGTTGGTAGGCCTGCTGGTGTTCCACACTGAAAACAAATGTGGTCACTACTGCTACTTTGTTTTTTTCAGAAAGCTTTGTCATCATCTCCCCTACAGAAGCACAGTTATGCAGAGTGAGAGGGGCAATGGCCACAGGTAAAAAGTGCTGTTTGGTTGCAATCACCCATCCATAATCCCGATCAGTCTTTAGTGCAATACTGGCTTTGTCATGTATCTGGCCACCTGGTTGGTGTGCCAATAGAAGGAACAGTATTTTTTTTTTGCTCTGGGTGCTGGGGTGCTGGTCTGATGTACTGGCACTGGACAGTGTTGGGGCCAGCTATGCTTCTGCTCCTTTATATATATTCAGTATACCCCCAAAGAAAAAGGTCTTTTAAATCTAAATAAAAAATCATCTACAGCTGCTGTGAAACTGCAAGTTAGGTACTACTTTATACTTCTCCATTCTACTTTCAAGCCCCTCTCTCTCCCTACTCATTAGCTTCACCTGTATTCTAAATTTTGATAACTTATGAGTCTTGTCTGTATCAGCACATATAAAGGTAGTCCCTTTTTCTTTTTTATAGAAGATCTTATTCCCTTTTACTTACTTGATAATGTAGTCTGAATGATAATCTGTGCATTTCTGTGTCCTATGTATGTGAATGTTCTATGATTGATAGAGTAAATGTCCATGCTATCATTCAGTAATTCTGTATGTCACCCATTAATGTGCACCCATAACCATCCTTACGTATATGTAATTTTTATATATGATTCATTTATCTGTGTTAAGTTAATGCATTCTATAGATCATTTTATACTGTGCAGTTACTGTATACAACAGTCCTCGACAAATAATACTCTTTAAATAGCTTAGATGATAGCCCACTGTGTACTAATGGATCCACATTTAGTCAGCTTAGTAATACAGAATATAGAACAGGTTTTATATTGCATTTATAGAAATTCCCAATTTTCTCCTGGATATGTAATGCATTATATTATTGTTTGCTTGGGATACCTGCCAGAAATGTCATAATGCAGTACCTTTGCAGTAGAGCTTTTCTAGGACTCCATTGAAATGGGACTTCCCCACTGGATACTCACAGTAAACAAGTAAAATAAATAAAAAGTTCAGACTTTACGAACTTGCTAGCACCAAGAATTCCTTCAAATCCTTTATGTTCACTACTACTTTAGAAACTACAAGATTACAAACAACTGATGTCATAGGGCTTGTGTTTTGTTTAAACGCACATTTTATGTAAAAAAGCTGCTCAGAATACCCATGGCAGAAAATTATTCTGTTCATTATTCATAAATTTTAAGGGTGGGGGGGGGGGTCAGGTAGTTGTGTGGGGCTTTTCCCTGTACAAGAAAACTAATTCGCGTTTCATGGATGATTGAAGAGTTGGATTTGAAATTAGTACATTCATCCTGTCAAGACTCACACACCCACTCTATATCAACCCATAACTAATGCTTGTTGTTGTTGTCTTTCGGCTTTTCCCGGTTAGGGGTCGCCACAGTGGAACTCCGGTCCGCTAATGATTGGCAGTAGATTATCACAAACGCAGCAGTGCCAGCTCGACGTTCAACCTTCAACGAAGGCACGCCCATTTACGCATGTCTTTCGAATGCCCACCCAACCATGGGGAGGACATGCAGACTCCACACAGAAGGCACCCCCCTCACTCCAGCCGAGAATCGAACGGGAGAACCTCTTGCTGTGAGGCAACAACGCTACCGCTGCACTACCGCAGATGCACTAACTAATGCTTGTTAACCACTGGAAATCTGAAAAATTCTATTACTTGCGAATTAATTTGATTACTTAAAGTTTTCCTACAGCTAAATATACAAAGAGACTTCAAGAATATCAGAACATTGTGCAAATGAAATTTAAAACTCTATCAATGTTAAATCCTGTTGAAATTATTTGTTTAGAAGCTTCATAAATATCCAAACAGGCATGCAGGTTTTTCTGAAGGTGTATCATCCACAAGGAATAATAATAATGTAAGATTATTAAAGCACTCTCTTAATGTAGAGCAACAAGTAATACATAAGAAATAATGACAGCACCAAAGAATACAAGAATAGTTAAAATGACTAGGAACTATGTAATCATTATGATAGAGATGCAAGACAACAGTATATTTACAACTACCATAGAATATTTGTAAACACCATATACCAGTACATTTGCAAGTTAAAGAAGGACACAGACTATAATATGTAGTTACAGTACACACACAAACAGAATACGAACATTACATTAAGACAAAATAGCAGGAATTCTTACATACTGTGCATGTAAAAGGACTCATTTCTACGACTAGCACTATGTAAACTGTAGAAGAAACTGGAGAGTAAGATGTAACATTATTAAGAGGAGGCAGAGAGAGAAAAGGTATATAAAGACAGAAAAGAAAAAAATCAGATAAAAGCAGGTGGAGCTGAATGTATTACAAAAAGGTGAGAAATGAAAGAGGATGAACATGAACCTAAAAGTTAATGAAATCCAGAGGAGCAGCAGGAGGAAGAAAAGAGAAGAAGGCGTTTTAAGCAGAGGCAGAGTACAAAGTAGTGAACACGGGTTGCTTAATAAGAACAGGATAATAGGATACTAGGTAATGCAATACAAAAAAGGTAGCAAGAGGGGCATTATGAAGTGAAGAATGACAAAGAGTTAAGAGCAGAGCCTCCAATTATGACCCATGTAGCAAAGTCAAGTGAATTACAGTTAAATGTAAAGGAGTATGGTTCTATGCTGCCAACAAGATTTTCCTGCATTCCTGGATCTGATGACTTCATTTTTCAATTACCCTAATGGCATTGTGAGCAAATCACAACTAATCAGCAGACAGTACTCCTGGGATGCCCACGAAAAGGGACCACGTGTCCAGCTTTTAATACTGTAAACAAACAAATCAATACCCTAGGCTTGCTATTTTATAGCAAAATTGGAATTTAAAGGGCGTTACAGAAGAGCCAGACGATATTTGATTGACAAAACCCCTGTTTGAATACTGAAGCACTTAGCAGGTTACGTTATCACATAAGCACTCATCTCTCTCTCCCGAAATGAGTAAATGTAGCCACTGGTTCCTACAACAATGTGAACAGCCTTTAAAATGAGGATAAATATCATGTATAGTAACAGGAAAGAATGCACAATGACAGCCTAGTTATTTCTATACTCCTCTCTTTTACAAAACCCTACATACCTTTATACTTCTGACAGGTAATCATTATTGCTACTAAAAATTAATTTAGTTATGCTAGCACTTGATGGGCCTTCTAATTCTGATTAGTGCTACAATCTGCATATAACAGAGACATGTCTGTTTAAAGCTAATTCCTCTTATACTCTAAACACTATACACTGATGCTCTTTTAGAACCATCCCAGGGCTCAGCATAACTACTACAGCACATACACCTGTAGTTTTCTGTGAGTTAACATAATATGATTTTAATGTGGAGATTTTCTGCTCTAGGATCATTTAGCCCAGTGGGGCATCTGCAGTTAATGAAAACACAAGGAATGAAATCAAATAAGTAAGAAAACAAAAGACTAAACACGTTAAGTACAGGAAAAATAGCTTACTATTCAGACTTGATAAACATGACTCAGTTACACAAAGATCAAATCAGTGGGCCTTGTAGCTGCTGCTAAGACAATTTAATGAACAGCATACCACTTTACACCTGGGAAGTTAATGCCTGTTTAACCTTACCGCTAGAGAAATTTAATAACAGTTTTCATGAGCATCACTTACATATATTAAGTGCTAATGTCTTTGTAGCTTTCACCCTCAGTAGGTTTGTGACATGTGAAACAATTCACCATTCCACTTCAATTTCATGCAAGTTGGTTAAAATGTTAAATTAATATGCTAAGGGAACATTATAGATGGTTCAGTAACATGCCCTTAATCTGGTTTTCTAGGTAAGGATTTACTGTTATCTGACGTACCAATATGTTGTGCCAGTGGCTGTTTATGCTGTCTAAGGGCTGCCTAAGGCATACTTCCTTCTAACATTTCTGCTGCTGATAGCACATGCAAGCAGAAATGTCATTTTTTATTCAGAAAAGGCTGTGCGTATGAGACTTTAAAGTATACTGTCATCCCTTCCTTAGCAAATGTAAATAACAGACACTTAGCAATGACAGTATTTTCCTTAACATATGCCATATCATATTTTTCAGTGTTTGATGCAAATAGTGTGTTACTTTTGCAATTAATTTCCTTCATAAGCACCACTTCTTGAAATTTTTCTCGAAACTGAAAATGCCTGACATGACATCACAAAAGTCTGTACCCACCATACTTCACTACCAACATTAGTGTATAAGCTACCACTTTACCATGTTCAACAACAAGGGAGTCTTATACCCTAGTAAGACAATTGTAAGCTATTTGTCACAGGTGGAACGCCCATCCTTGAAAACTTGACAGATGTGCTGCTCTGTTAGTGAAACCATAATTGTAAACAAGTAGCTGTTTTTCTAAAGAAGTATTGTGTGTTGATTATTCAGAAGCCTTAGAATGCGTATGTAAACTATTACCAGTACCTTACTTGACATCATTTTGTGGGTGTGGCCATAATGAAAAACTTAGTCACAAGTGATACTAAAATATCTAAAAATAAAAAAGAAATATATGTCATAATCTTTGCTGTGTTTTCATGCCACTTGCAGCTTTAACAACAGGAGTACATCCAGAAAAGAAATCAACTGTAAAAGACAGATGTATGATAAGTGTAAAAATATACTAAAGTATTAATGATCTATCAAAGTTCTAAATTACATCAGAAGAAACAACACTTTTGATTTATGAAATGTTTACACTTGTATTAGATCAGACAGTTCAGTATTACCATATTGACTGATACCATGACATACGGTATAAATAATATTGAACATACTTCATTTTCATTTGACTGATTTAGACAAAAATATTTGATTCTAAAAAAATGGAAACTGTAGTACAAAGTGAAAGAAAAATGAGTTAAGACTTGGATCCCCAGCATGTGACATACTTACTATATGTTATTTTTAAATGTTAAACCTGGTACTAATAATTACAAATCCTCCTGCAAAGATTCAGTTTGGTTTGTAGTCTGCCTCAGCGGATGCAGGAAGTAAGAATTTTACTAGGTGATAAGAATTTGTACAGAAGTTAATGTAAACAAAAAAGTACTTTTTCACTGCTACAAAAAACAACATTATGGTTAATTTCTACACCTGACTACTTAACCATTTCAATATTAGGAATAGTATTCATTAAGGATGCACGCAATTGCATATGGATGGTAAAAAACAACTTCGTACTAGACTGATATGCAATTCACACTATCTTAATACTTCTGTGTGTATCTGCATACAAAACTGCCTTCTTGGATGACTTCAGGTATACAGTGGGCAGGCAAATGAAGTCCTTCGCAAGTGTCCATGAATCACAAACATGTGAAGTGCTGAGTACAATTTGTAGTTAAAGTCACACAGATAGGGGACTACTGGAGCAGATTAATCACACTTTAAATATGATCAACTGACCAAAAAGGTAGATGTCATGCTCAGCAGAATATGAATGAGCACATCACTACAAGGAGAAAAAAAATTTGAAGGGCCAGGTGCTGACAAAGACATAACAATAATGTAATTTTGTACCAAATCTTCTGCTGGAATAGCACGTTACTGCAACTATACACTAACCTCCCCCACCCCGAACATACTGAAGCAGCAGAGCTCCAACGAATGTGAATCTGTACAGCGACAACAGAACAAACACTTCATTATAATAACATGCAAATAACATCTAGTTTGTTGTCATAGCAAAAAAGGCATTAACATTTACACATTGTTCTACAGTATGATAGCACAGCAGGATAATCCGAGTTTGAACTGCAATTGCCCTGTATGCACAGGAGAGATAACCAAGTAGTAAAAAGACTAACTGCAGGTTTTACTAATTTGTTGCATTAAAGGCCAATGGGTGCAATTTGTCTTATTTAGCAGCACATACTATTATGGGCTGCTTTACATATTTCAGGTTGTAATATGCTTGAGTGGCAAACAACCCATAAGATGCACTGTCATTGTTGAAATTATGTTATTTCAAGTGAGGTGCAGAGACCTAAATATGTCTCTGTGATATGCAAAATGTGAGCTGATATACTGCAACATACTGCTGGCTCCCATACTTTCTCAATACATATCTCCACTGCTTGATGCATGCAATGATGGTTAGTAAGCAGTATCATTACTTTCCAAGTACTACAACCAGATTACGGCAAAGGGACAGGGGAGCCCTGTCACTCAGGTGTGCCACCAGCAAACCTTGGGGTATTTAGATGAGCACAGTCTGTTACCATAACAACAGACTTGGAGCACTGGATTCAGCATTAGTCAGGATATGTCTGATGTATATCCAGACAAATGCATAACACAGTGCTCTGAGGACTGATGTGACAGTAACAGACCTTGTCACAATGTTTATACCTGATTATTTTATTATTAGCATCTAACTTTGCGTGTTGGAGTTTGTGTGCATATGGCTGGATCTTGGAGTGTGAAAGCTGAATGCCAACACATTTGCTATGTTGTTGTGAGCTGTCTGCCAGCAAACAGGAACTTGCCCAACAGTCATGTATTACCCTTAATGCCACAGTGTCAAATCTAGTAATACAGCAAATCCTGTCCATGAATTTCTCTTTTATGGACTGTGTAGTTCCAAAACAATACAACTCCCATGTACAGGATTGTGTGTACTTTGTTTATGCAATTGGTGACCCAATTACAAAAGAATGTAAATTAAATAATTTGAGACTCCGTTAGTTTAATCAGTTTTCTGTTACAAAGAATATATGTGTATAACTGAATAAATTATGACTATCATGTAGATCCCACAATAAGTGTTGAATCTGATGCAAAATGGAGCAGCATATATTTTATACCACAACAGTTTATTTTATGGTGTGCAGCTCCATAAAATACTGTTAGCTTATACATAAAGCCACAAACCATTTCCTTCACTGGATTTTTTTTCCCAACTGAGGACAGAATGAATTACTGTTCTAGTGAAGACTGACAGGTGGGCCATTCCCCATTTACAAATGTTCAGACTGTATGGATTACATTACATTAAATCACCTGCTAAAAGAAAAATGGTCTTTAAGCTGGCACTAGAAAAATACAATCTGACAAAAAGAAAGTGACATAAAATGTGACTGCCAAGTCTACTGCAAGGAAGAAGGAGTGAATAGATTTGACACAACAACTCAGCAGTCTGCAGAGCATAAGAAAGAGGAATACATCAAAGAGCAGGTGGATGCAGAGCAATACCTCTTCCAAAGCACAGACAAGGGTTTCTCACATTTTTCCTTATCATACACAGCCTAAACAAAGCTTACTGAGTGGAATCAAGTTAAACTTAGGATAATGGGAAACTGTGTGACACAGACACAACTGCGCAGCTTCATATGAAAGCTCATAGCTGAATGGAGAATATGTTGCCTGCAGTATGTGTGTTGCTTGAATGGTTACTGACACATTACAAGCTGTTTATTCAAGATTACAAAATTAATATTTACTGTGTTTAATGTAGCTTATAAAATCTACTTTAAAACCCAGAATTGAATGAATGCAACCACTGTAAAGATTACTTTGTGCTAAACAGTTTGCAATTTACAGTTTTAAATAATATTTATTGTTTTAGAGATATGAACATTTCTTTGAACTCTGGGGTGATAACCATTTTTTTTTTAAATCCCAGGCCACGCCCACTGGGAGTTACAGTACAAATGCAAAAGAACTGCATTGGAGAGGAAAGAGCTAAATCTTTGACTGACCACATACTTTAATAAAACAAGCAATTTAGTTCAGAAGCTACCAGAAAAACTAACAGACTAGCAGAGGGTCAAAGAGAGAGAGTGCATGTGTGTGTGTGTGTGTGTGTGTGTGTGTGTGTGTGTGTGTTCAAATTTAAATAGGGTTAGTGCTGAGAAACATAAGTTTGCCTGTAGTAAACACTGCTGACAAGTTGAGATTTTTGTGAAAAATTATCTAAATGTGAAAGGATATCGCCATACGTCAGAGTCTATCTTCTCACAATATGCCCTGTCATTACTATGTGTCCTTTATAATGTGTTCTTACTTCACTTCAAATTAGCCCAAGCTACATACCTTCATTCAATCAGCAGGTGAGAGGAGGTTATCTAGACCTATGCTGGCCCATTATAGCCAGTTTTTTGTGTTATATAACATTTAAATATCTTAGCAATCACTAGTACAGTGATTCTGATGTACTAATGTAGCACAAAATATCAAGATATAACAAAAAATCATATTTTGAAGCTTCAAGGTAAAGTTTCCCTATAATTAGAGATCATCTGAAACAATCTCATCTGGTTCAACATATACAGCAGTAGATAACTCTTTAACAAAAAGTAAAAGGATCAGACCTTTAAGATAAGACACAGAGGAACTGACACTTAAGAGTACAGTGGCTATAAAAAGTTTACACAACCCTGTTAAAATGCCAGGTTTTTGTTTCAAAACTTTTCCCACCTTTAATGTGACCTATAACCTGTGCAATTCAATTGAAAAACAAACAAATCTGTTAGGGGAAAAATTATAAAAAATAAAAAATGTACAATATGCTGGTTGCATAAGTGTGCACACCCTTAAACTAATACTTTGTTGTGTGCACACCCTTAAACTAATACTTTGTTGAAGCACCTTTTGATTTAATTATAGCCTTCAGTCTTCTTGGGTACACACCTGCCATCAATTAAAGAGACTCTGATTAACCCCAAATAAAGTTCAGCTGTCCTAGTAGGATTTTCCTGACATTTACTCAGTTGCCTGCTACAGCAAAAGCCATGGTTCACAGAAAGCTTACAAAGCATCTAAGGGATCTCATTGTTGAAAGGTATCAGTCAGGAGAAGGGTAGAAAAAAAATTCCACAGCATTGGATATACCAAGGAACACAGTGAAGACAGTCATCAAAAAGTGGAGAATATGGGACAACAGTGACATTGCAAAGAACTGGATGTCCCTCCAAAATTGATGAAAAGACAAGACGGAAACTGGTCAGGGAGGCTGCCAATAGACCTACAGCAACACTGAAGGAGCTGCAGGAATTTCTGGTAAGTACTGTTTGTGTACTACATGTGACAACAATCTCCTGTATTCTCCATATGTCTGGACTATGGGGTAGGGTTGCAAGATGGAAGCCTTTTCTTACACAGAAAAACATCCAGGCCTGGCTAAAATTTGCAAAACAATACATCAAGTCTCCCAAAGTATGTGGGAAAATGTGTTATGGTCTGATGAGACCAAGGTTGAACTTTTTGGCCACAATTCCAAAAGGTAGGTTTGGTGCAAAAACAACACTTTGCATCACCAAAAGAACTCTATCCCCACGGTGAAGCATGGTGTTGGCAGTATCACGCTTTGGGGTTGCTTTTCTTCAGTTGGAACTGGGGCTTTAGTTAAGGTGGAGGGAATTATGATAAGTTCCAAATACCAGTCACTTTGGCCCAAAACCTTCAGGTGTCTACTTTAAAGCTGAAGATGAAGAGGAATTTCACCTTTCAACACGACAATGACCCCAAGCATACATCCAAATCAACAAAAGAATGACTTCACCAGAAGAAAATTAAAGTTTTGGAATACCTCAACCAGAGCTCAGACCTAAATCCAATAGAAAATCTGTGGGGTGACCTGAAGAGGGCTGTGCTCAAGCTATGCCCTCGCAATGTGACAGATTTGGAGCACTTTTGCAAGAAAGAGTGGGCAAATATTGCCAAGTCAAGATGTGCCATGCTGATAGACTCTACTCAAGAAGACTGCATGCTGTAATTAAATCAAAAGGTCTTCAATAAACTATTAGTTGAAGGATGTGCACACACAACAAATTATTAGTTTAAGGGTGTACACACTTATGCAAGCAGCATACTGTACATTTTTTATATATTTTCCCCTAACAGATTTGTTTTTCAATTGAATTGTACAGGTTATAGGTCACATTAAAGGTGGGAAAGGTTTTGAAAGATTTATTGTGGTCTCATTTTTTTATATAACAAAAACCTGGCATTTTAACAGGGGAGTGTAAACTTTTTATATCCACTGTATGTAAAAAGGAGAACACACAGGCTTGAGAAGGACAGCAAAGTATTTTTTGTAGACAAGAACAGATGACATTGCAAACATGAGAAAGATGATTTTTTTTTAAAATAGAGAAGGAAATAACTTTGGTAGGTTAACATCAGAAAGTAGGGGCATAGCTACAGGTGTTTGCTGCATTGGTGGACGTATAGCTTTAGTGATAAAATTTTATATCATAGTGAATTTTGCTGTAATGTATTGCATTCTGCAAGCTGCAGAGTGCTTTAGGGATTTTTCCCACTTTCTCCACTGTGGTGTGACTGTGGAGTTGGTATATATAATTTTGGGGGTGTGGGGACACATTCCCTCCATGAGCATTTCAGGAGTGCTTGCCCCCTGAAAAAAATGTTTGTGTTTTTATACTGTTTTTTATTCACTGGTTTCAATATTTATTTTTTAGAAACTGTTGAATCAACTGAGCATACTTTGATCACTTGTAGGCAAAACAAAAGCAGGAATCCAGAATTAATAGCATAAAGTTGTCAGTACAGAAGGGCAAAGGTGAAGAGGATAAGGAAAAATAATTGTTTGTTACTAGTAAATCTGGTGTACTTCTACAGGAAAATTCCATTACATATGGTGTTAAGTGAAAACAAATTCAAAAAGCAATTTAATCTGAAGGAGAATGTGTCACCTCTCCTACTGGACAGAGTAAACCAAGTCTTCTTGAAAGAAGTCTGAATTCAGTGGAATAAAACCAATGTGATGGTTGATGCGTTAATAGATGATGTTACTACTGAGTCACCTGAGGTGGTACACTATATAGCAGTGGAACTGGGGAGCTCGCCAAGGGGATCAGTAGCACAGCAGTCTTTGCTGGAATACTGCCACTTCTGTGTGCAAGCGGAATATGAAAAGAAAGAATTACAGAATTCAATGAGTGGTGAAGGCAGTGGTGTGATGAGCAATGTTACGTGACTGGGGAAATGCATGCACGCATTAGAAGGATGCATGCTTCAGACAGCTTGCACCTAAATCTGGAATGAAAGGACAGTTTCAACACTACATTGTACTTCTATGCCCATGGCTTAGTGGAATAAATCTCTCACTACATCCTAGGTGACTTGATTATGGTTAGTTGCTCAGCCATCTGATGGCACAGGCAGAGAGAATGGGCATGACCATCCAAGTGGGGGAGGGGAAAGTGGCCCTCATATCGCTTAAGCCACTGTTTTAATGACAAGGCTTCATGCAAAATCCATCAAGATGGAGGGAGCTGGTACCATAAAAACATAGGAGTGGCCACCAAAGGAGGTGATGGTAGCTACTGTTGGTACTTCTGGTAGAGCACGACCAGAGGAGACAGGCAGTCCTTGAGATGACACAAGTGTTCTCATCAACACCAGGTATGAAGTTTGGCCATAAAATCAAAAAGCTCTCATTGCTAGAATGACAATGAGAGCACAAAACACCATCATAGCTACCTGGATGATGTACCCCCCAGAATGGGTAACTTCTGATTGAAATAAAGCTTAGCTTGATGGTTGACAGGCAAGGCAACAAAAATAATGAAAAAAAAACGGATTGTGAAATAAATGAAATTATGATTTCTTTGAATTGAAATGGTGACTGGAGGTAAGTAATATCATTAATGAGACAGAAGATAGTATACAAGGGTAGAAATAGAAACATGATTAAGGAAGCAATGAAGAGAATAAGAGAGGAAGTGGAGTCCTGAGACTGAGGTGGTGCACTAAAATAAATATTTGTAAACAATAAATCACTTGCACACAAAAAGGTATACATACTGTATGTAAAACAGCAATAAGATCAAAGTAAGACAGCAACTGGAAAATGGAATTATGGAAAGGAAAGGAAAGGAAGAACTAAAGACGCTGGGATTGCAATTTACGATCAGGTTGGGATAGATGACATAGTGAAGGAAACTAGCGATGATGTTGAAGATGATGTAGAATGGAAGACTGAGGTGTTGGCCTGGAGGCTGGTAGCTGAAAGGGATGAACCCTGGTGGGAACCTTCAGTATGCAGATCACTAGATACAGCAAATAATGGTA
Source organism: Protopterus annectens (assembly GCF_019279795.1). Lineage (NCBI taxonomy): Eukaryota > Metazoa > Chordata > Ceratodontiformes > Protopteridae > Protopterus > Protopterus annectens. The sequence goes on from NC_056737.1 coordinate 291,751,078, forward strand.
TGATGATGATGATGATGATGATGATGAGGGCTCAAATGCGTGAATACTGATGATCAAACAAAAGAACGACAACCCTTTTGGGAGTCCTTAATTTTCTAGATGTAAACTGAACAGACCATACAGCTAGCAAAGGAAGGATCAGGTAATAGTAAAAAACACTGCCAGAAGCTAAAATAAGGGTGCCAACAAGGAAGGGATGGGAAATATCCTTTAACCTAGACTCAACCAATGCAGAGTGGGTGTCAGGTGCTGAGCCAGCAGAGGCCTTGGTTAACAGGGATGGTGCTGCTAAGTGCCTTATTATCCCTTGAATGCTGCCAGGACATGTACAAGAACTGACACCTAGGAGTACAAGACTACAGAAGGGTAGACTTCAGACTGTTGGAAAATAAAAGTATTGATATCATACAAGGGCATTAGGAAGTTACAACAATGAAATAGGTGTGAGACTGCATTAAAGAAAGAATATGAGAAAAGTAATGTAGGCCTTTATCAGGAGAAGAAAGAAGTCTCAGTAAAAGTTAACACAGAATACCTGACATGCCAGTGCAGTCCTAAAGAAAGAGATGGTAAGGGAGGGTGAGGGATGTGTAAAAGAAAGGTTTTGGATACAGTCCGAAAATAGGAGTCATCAACAGATTACTCTATAAGAATGACTGAGTTCAAGAGTGCAACAGATGAGGTAGAATCAAAAAATGAGTTATTTATTGCAGCATTTATATCAAGTTTCCAGCATGAAAAGGAGGAGGCAGGAACAACTGGTCAGATGGATTAGCAACAGCAGAGAAGGACATAAGCTACAAAATCTGGATGAGCTATATACAGAGATGATGAAACAGCTGGCAGTGTTGCTTAGTGAATCACTGACAAAAGAGAGCAATTTCAAACAGCTGGAGGTTGGTGATGTGACTACCAACGTAAAAAAGATGCCCTAGGAAGAAGCCAAAGTTAGTTACATGCCTGTTAGTCTCACTTCCCTTTGAAAAGGTCATAGAAGAAGTTCTGTATGGCATGCTTGCAGAATTCCTGAATATCAAACTTCTTAATGGCGAACATCATTGTTTTATGCAGAAGTGATCTTGCCAGAACAACGCGATACATTCTAAAAACTGGATCATTGCTGAGATGGATGAGAGGAAGAGCACGGATGTGGTGTTTCTGGATATCAAACCTTATTTCCACAGCTTTTTGTTGCTGGCTGTTCGTTTTTGGTTTAGTTCATTTTGGCCGTGCAACACTCTCCGTGCAGGGGAATTGTTTTTGGTTGCACATTCCTTGGTTTCCTGCTGGAGGTCCGTGGCATGCTGTGAAGACATATCTGTATCAGATGCTGCATTAGATGTGATCTATGAGCTCATATTTTCCTGATGTATATATGATTACATCTTTATTTGGTGGATGCCCAGCGTTTATTTATTGGTGAACTATTGCTCCAGACCTTATTTACACTCTACATCCATTTTTTCATTGAGGAGGCGCCTCGTGGCATTGGCATATAGCATACTGATGGTTTTTCAGCTTGGTGTGTTTTGAGGTGATATTACTTGGTAACAGCATTGTTTTTTCTTCTTTTTTTCATGAAACTTATATTATAAAAACTTTTTACAACAATGGATAGTCTTGTGCGGTTGAGATATAGCATATATACGATTACTTGGCCTGTGGCGTTCTTTCGAAATCAACAGGAAGGCAATATCGAAAGGAGTATTTTGGACTTTTTTGAATAACTCTGGATTTGAATATTTTTTGCCTGGGACATTTTGTCGAAAATTGGTTATATTTTTCACATATCTGGACATTGTTTTGGGACATTATTGTTCTTGAGTATCCATTACCGTCATTCTTATGGGATACAGTTATTTCAGTAAGGACAATTAAGTCCCTTTATTCTTGCTCCACCGAATAGTCATCAGCTGAACACTTAAGGATTATGGTGACTTATTTATTTTAGCAAAACATTTCATAATATTGTACTATCCAGTTACTGGATTTCATTTAGATATTGGTGAACATTTATTTTACGTTCTGCTGTTTCCTGTTGGAACTGTTTATGTTTATTTTTAACAGTACATGGATAAATGTATAGGTACTTAGATATATTGTACTAAGCTATTTATCAGCAATTTTATTCAAATGTATTGTTTACATGTTGGATGTTTCACATTGCATTCTCTTAGTATTGTTTAGATTTTGGATATCCTATAAACATTTTTGGCCTTTTTTACTTTCTACTATTGCTCAGGTATTGGAACTGATTGCTTTCTAGTAACATCTTTATGACAGCACGTTGGTCCATACATATTGCGATTAGTTTTTCACTATTTTCATTCAATACACAGTTTGAATGATAGAATGCCTCAATACTAAGCTTTTTTGAGGCAACTATTTACTGTTGTTTTCCACATTTTTTGGGGGCTTACTTATAATAAGGACTAGTAATCCTCTACTATTCCAGTTTATTGATCAGGGATGTTTATTACTTGCTTGTTACTTCTGTTTACTACTTATGGAACTTTTTGGTGTTCACATTATATGGCTCTAACTCTATTCTGTTTGGATTTAGAATTAGGTACATTCATATAGATTGGTTGAACACATTGGATGACAACTAGCTTCCTTTAATTGCATTTTTTGAATTGCTCTGTCGAGATTAGAGATTATTAGTTGGATTTAACGATACATGATTAGGTTTTGGCTCCAGACTATTTTTTACTTGCTTCCTTAGGATATATTGGGATATTCACCCAACCCCTTGGAGCTATATTTATATATATATATATATATATATATATATATATATATATATATATATATATATATATATATATATATATATATGTATACATTTGTTTGTCCAATAATAGATTATTTATATTACAGTTCTTTTGAGATGCCATACTATTGGATCATGCTGACAACATTTTATTAATATATTAATATATTCAGTAGCGGTGAAATTTACATCATATTACTATTTTTGGACTTTTTGAATATATTTGAATTTATTGTTCCTTTGAAGCCACTTTAGGAATTCACAACTACCATTATTGTCCTAGTTTCTGTTCTGGACGTGGCCCCCTTTTTCCAACATAATCTACATAAATCTTTATTGAAGCCATTATTGTCCAGTTTTTTCTATATATATATATATATATATATATATATATATATATATATATATATATATATATACATATACATTTTTTTCATCTCAATATGGATTTAAATAGGATTCTCATTGGCCTCTCCTCAGATAGGGATGATCTTGTGGCTTTTGGAATTGGTGAACAACTGAATGGTTTAGAACATAATACTATTGCCAATCCTGAACAATGTTGTGAAAAATTATTTCGTGATTTGAATAAAAACATGAAAGCACTGAGATCCAATGTATGGCATCACAAACTATTTAAGGCATATATGATAAAGGGTATAACTCCCAGGGGCCTCAGGGTGAAAATCTAACCTTTGGTAGCAGAGCCTGATGATATGCTGACCAGAGACTGGACATCTATACAGCAAGAATGCTCTATGAGATTCATACAGACATTATCCAGTTATTATGTCAGGACTATTGACCAGAAAACACTTAAGGTCAGCAAGCTTATAGAGCAATGTAATCAATACCAAGAAGAAACCTTTTTTCAGGGTTTTTTGTCCAAACTCAGTTCTGATCTGCTTAGTTTTGAAACACAATTGAAAGAAAGGAAACTTAAAAAGTTTTCTAGAGACCAAACAGATTATGAACGTGGCCAACCGTTTAAACAAACCAGACATGTCAGGTTTGAAGACAGTCACAGAAGTAGGAACCCAAATCCCAAATGCAAACGACTGAGATCTATTTTGAAAAGACATGGCAATCAGAGTGACACCACAGATGCTGATACCTCTTCTGGTACAGACATGGATTCACAGCAAGCCACGGACTCCCCTACCCCTAAGCATAATAATTTTGGGACCCCTTTAGGCCATACAAGAGGGGAGGTGGGAAACACAAAAAAGTCACAAGTCTACAGAACCTTATGGAATTATTGACCAACAAGTAAACATATCTGCACACAATAATGTATGCAATATTTCCAACACTGTTTTAACTGAACAACAGATTGCTTTGTTAAATAAAGAGTTGTCTTTTATACCTGTTTTTTTGTGTCTGCGGATGTTTTTGCTCAAGACGTAGTAACTTTTTGTAGGTTAATTAACCTTAAATTATGTTTTCAGGATAACAATGAACAGTATCATTTATCTGATAATTTTTGATATCATCCTTCCAGTTTTACACCACCCATGCATCCATCTGTGAGCTTATTCCAACATGGGGTCCTCAAGGATTTGCATTTTTCTGCTAATACTATTTCACCTATGTCTAACAATATTTCAGAGTCTGAAACATTATGTTTAGCAGAATTAGTGCACAACAAAGAATTAGTAATCACTACTGCTGACAAAGGAGGGGCAGTTGTTGTAATGAACTTGATTGATTATGATATCGAGGCACACAAACAACTTGATGATGCCAGGTACTACACTAAGATGCCATTAGATCCCACATCCATGTTCAAGCAACAAATTGATACATTTCTTAATTCAGCATTGGAAAATGGGATTATAACATCTGATACCTTAAGACACTTGACCATCAAAGACCCCATTAGGCAATACATTTACTTCTTGTCTAAAATTCATAAGGATCTTTTACATCCACCAGGGAGACCTATTGTGGCTGCGACTGGCTCTTTAACTGAACCTCTATCTGAATTTTTGACTAAATATCTAAAACCTTTACTTTCCTGGGTAAGATCTAGAATACAGGATACTACACAATTTCTGGGTATTATTAATGAAATGCAGATTGAGAATGACTGGTGGTTATGTACGTTAGATGTGACTTCATTATACACAAATATACCAAACAAAAAATCCAGATAAACTGAAGAACCAATATTCTTACACGGAAACTCGATCAGTCCAAATCAGTCCAACCAAGGAACTTCTCAAATATACCATTTATTAGACACACAATTCACAATTGTAGACAAGTTGACCTAGGTTTTGTCTTGAACTTATACAGACTTCATCAGAACTAACACATCATACTGAAACCACTTCCCTTTATAACACTCCCAGGTTAATTGATTAATTACACTCCCACAAAATTAAAGACACATACCCATCAGACCATACATATACCTAAAAACATATATAAGCTAAAACCATGAATAAAAACATACTATAATGTTACATAAAAATAAACATATAAAAATATGTAAGATGAAATCAGTACAAAATGAATAATAATGAATCAGTTATTGGTTTGACTGATTTGGACTGATCGAGTTTCCGTGTAAGAATACACAAATATACCCCATTGGTCTGGTTTGGATGCTACTGAATACTGGCTTTACAAATCCAACATGTACAAACCTGGCTTTAATACTTTCTTGATAATCTTGACAGAACATGTGCTTACCAAAAATGTGTTTTTTTACAATAAGCAATGCTATCTCCAAATTAAGGGTACTGCTATGGGGGCATCTTTTGCCCCTATTTATGCCAATTTATATATGGCATTTATTGAGGATCACATCATTTATGATGATGCACATAATCTTTATTTACCAGAGATTGACATTTGGCGAAGATATTTGGATGATTGCTGGATGGTGTGGAGGGCAGATATTGAATATTTACATGAGTTTGTTCATTACCTTAACGACAACAAATGGGGACTTCATTTTACCATTACCTATGATCAACATCAGATTACCTTTTTGGACATCACGGTAACCAGGAATCCTGATAATACACTAAACACTCAAATATACAGGAAATTTCCTGAATATAACACTTTGCTCCACGCATCCAGCTTTCATCCAAAACATATAGCCAGAAACATTCCTAAATCACAGTTTATTAGGGTAAGACGGAATTGTTCTGATGATGATACTTTTCGCCTTTATAGCCAGGATCTGACCGATAGGTTTAAAAATAGAGGTTACAGTTCAGGATATGTTTCCACTGCCAGGAATTATGCATCACATCTACCCAGGGAGGATCTTCTCAAATACAAACATAAACAAGTACATAAATCCAACATTTTACATCTTACCACCACCTATGGGAGAAATACCAATACGTTTATTGACATTATTAAAAGGAATTGGAATATTATTTTAGCGGATCCTACATTGTCTTCCACTATTGCTCCAACATGTTCCTTTTCTTTCAGGAAGGGCAAAAGTTTGGGTGCTTATTTTAATCATCATAAGCACAATTCTGATTCCATGCATTTACAGTTGGCACAGACTACCATTATGAGTGATAAGCTCATTGGCTGTATGCCCTGTGACCATTGTAATAATTGTAAATATGTATTAAGAACTAAACATTTTTCCAGCAGTAACAGCAGCATTGTATATAATATCAGGTTTTTTGCTAATTGTAACTCTGATTGGATCATCTACATGGCTTGTTGCAGCTGTCATGCCTTCTATATTGGTCAAACGTCTAGACCTTTTAAGTTAAGGGTTTCAGAACATCTGAGTGATATCAAATGCAAAAGAACAAGCAATGTACTTTATAAACACACACTTAAACATAATACAGCTAAATTCCATTTTTTGGTTATTGATAAGATTATTGGTGATCGTTCGCATAAATCTGGTTGGCATAGCAAATTAAATATTAAGAAGAAAAAATGGATTGTTAAACTGGGCTCGCTTTTTCATCCTGGATTAAATGAACATTTTATGAATATTTATGAATATTTATGAATAGTTATATTAATATTCATGAGTTCTCCAATCACTTTTTGTTGCTAATTAATTCTAAGGTATATATGATTTCAATTGTTTTTTTGTAAAGTTACACTGATGAAGGCTAGGTGAAATCCAAGCCGAAACCGGTCTGTTATTTGAAGTTATGACTTAATAAACCTTATTTCCACAGCTTTTTGTTGCTGGCTGTTCGTTTTTAGTTTAGTTCATTTTGGCCGTGCAACACTCTCCGTGCAGGGGAATTGTTTTTGGTTTCTGGATATCAACAAATATTATTACATTACACCACAAATGAGACTAATAGGAAAATAAAATGTCATGATGCTGGACTCAATGTCAGTCAGTGGACTGGAAACTTGCTGTCTGCTCAAATGTGGAGTGTGATCATAACAAAAAAATTCTAAGAAATAAAGTCAGCATGCTGTGAAGTGCTGTAGCATTCCATATGGTGAGATCGGTTCTGCATAATGGAATAGGACACTGGGGATGAACAGTAAGATCAGCATTAGACCAATGACATAAAAATTGATGTAATTGTCATGAATTGTGGAATATATTCTGCAAAGTCAAGAAAAAAAAAATACATACATAAAGTACCTTAACCTTTTCCAGATAAACTGGGGAGGTGCACATATCTGGCGTTAGGAGGGAGAAACAAACAAACAAATAAAAGAAACTTTAGTACAACCTGTACTCAAGTAGTGAGTGAAGACTTCACCAGAAAAGAATTTACCTGCTGCACTATACCTGGGTGCAAGAAGAACACACTGAACTGAAGATAAAAGACAAAAAAGGATGCAGATGAGATAGACAGCAGTTGAAAATACAATGGCTACACACAGATCAAAGGAAATCTTAGCTCAAGAATGGGGTAGTAGAGCCTTGGAATACATTGCATGAACAGGTACTTAAAAGTACAGCTGTGCACATTTACCATAAATGTAGATGTCCGAGTGTATTCACTGTTGCAGTCATTACATTTGGGTTAACTGCTTGCAATAGCCCTCAGTCAGCCTGATTAACAAAGTTTTGAGTCCTGCATCGGATGCTGTCCCTTCTTCCATGACGTCAGGTCGTCAGGGGTATAAAACATGCAGCCGACACCATTACATCAGTTTTTCTTGCCCCAGATGTCAGGTGCCCCCCTAATGGGAAGCAATTAAATCTATAATTACAAGGATATACCTCCAGCAAAAAAGCAAATACACCAAAAAGCTTTTTGAGCATAGTAAGGGAGAGTAGAGGTACAGCCAAAAAAAGAAAGGGGGCTGGAGGGAGGGTAACCAGGACTGCAACAGTGAATACACTCGAACATCTACATTTATGGTAACTGTACACAACTGTACTATGTTCTTCGTGTTTCACTGCTGCATTCATTACATTTGGGTAGATTCCCAAAGCTAAGGTTGGGAGGAGGAATTTAAATAGAAATAGGACCAGTTATAAGACCCTGCAAGACTGCAGTGGAAAAGCCAGCTCTGGATTTAGAGAAAATTGGCAAATGATAATGCTTGGTGAAAGTATGTACAGAACTCGAGGTGGTAGCTTCTAGGATGTCCCTGGTAGGAACACCCCTGAGAAAGGCTGTGGAGGTAGATGTAGCCCTGGTTGAATGGGGTCTGATGCCCTGTGGGATAGGCTTTCCATGGTGCTTATTACAGAAATGAACGCAGTGGCCTATCCATTTTGAAATGATTTGCTTTGAAATAGCCTTCCCCTCTGTCCCTGCAGCAAATACCACCAGCAGTTGTTCAGATTTCCTTTGAGGTTTAGTCCTGTCCAAGTAAAATCTAAGTTGTCTGTGCACATCTAAGGAGTGTAGTATCCGTTCCCCTTTGTTCTGTGGGTTAGGAAAGAAGGTAGGCAAATGAATGGACTGATTAAGAGCTACACCGGATACCACCTTGGGCATGAAGGAGGGATTGGTTCTGAGGGACACCCTGTCCACATGAGAGATGATGAAAGGCTCCACTGCCATAAGGGCCTGTAATTCAGATACCCTTCTTGCAGAAGTGATTGCTAAAAGGAAAGCTCTTTTACAGGAAAGGAATTTTAAAACTGCAGTAGCAGCTGGCTCGAAAAGAGGAAGAGTGAATTTCTCCAAGACAAAGTTCAGGTCCCAGCCTGTTGTTGAAGCTCTCCTGGGTGGCCTTAAATTTTTGGCCCCTCTGAGGAACTGCTTGAGCAGTAGGTGAGAGAAGAGGGGAGGCTCTATGCTGTAATAAGCTGAAATGGCTGAGGCATGAATTTTGATGGAGGAAAAGGACAAGCCCTTATGAAGGATCTCAGTCAAGTATTGTAGAATCTGAGGTAAATTGGGCACTGCTGTGCTCATCCCTTGAGACTGATTCCAGGCACAAAATCTTTTCCATTTTGCAGCATAAGATTATCTAGTACTAGGCCTCCTTGCCTCTAAAATGATATCCATCACTGATTTACTGAGGGATGGTTAAGGAGAGATTAGGTAATTAGCCAGGCTGCTAGGTTTCAGGGTTTGCAGCTGAGGGTGCAGAATCTGGTTCTCCTGCTGAGACAACAGGGAAGGAGTCTGAGGCAGGTGCCATGGGGCCAAGCATGACACACTATGCAAGAGGGGGTACCAGTGTTGGCGTGGCCAGTCTGGTGCAATTAAAATCGTCCTTGGCTTGTCCTGTTTGATCTTTAGTAGTACCTTGGAGAGCAGAGGCAGGGGAGGAAAGGCATAAAATGACAGGATTTTCCAGCTGAAGGATAGACCTTCCATTTTCCAAGTTAGCTTGTGGGGAATCCTTGTGCAAAATTTGTCCAATTGATGGTTCTGGGGGGAGACAAACAGGTCTATATTTGAGCAACCCCACTTGCTTGTCAACATGCTGAAAATCCTTGGTTCCAGTTTCCACTTGTTTGGGTCTATGAGGTTTCTGCTTAGTCCGTCTGCCAGTGTATTCAGTTTTCCTGGCAGGAATTGAGCTTGTAGATTCACTTGGTAGCTCAAGGCTGTGTTCCACAATGCCATGGCTAGTCTGCAGAGGGGGTAAGAATGTGTACCTCCCTGCTTGTTTATGTACCACATGACAGTGGTGTTGTCCATCTTTACCATTAGTTGTCCTGGATGAATGTGGTCCTTGAAGGCTGTCAGAGCATTCTGTACAGCTAACATTTCCTTTTGATTTATGTGCAGGTGCATTTGACTTGGGTTCCATTTGCCCTGAATGCACTTCCCTGCCAGGTGAGCCCCCCCCATGCATAGTCTGATGCATCTGTTGTTAAGGTTTGGGTGGCAGGGGGTAGTGTGAATGGTAGTCCCCTGTTTTGGTGGCAGGCCTCTGCCCACCAAAGGAACTCTAGGCGTAGGCAAGGTATGCTAGGAATCATTGCTTCTAGATCCTGTGAATGTTGACACCATAAGCATTTGAGATACCATTGTAGTTTCCTCATATGCAGCCTTGGATATGGAATTAAAATAATACAGGAGGCCATGAACCCCAAGGCTTGCAGTATTTGCCTTGCAGATAGCTGGGTTTTTGTGGCAACTTGTTTGAAGTAGGTTGTCAAATTAATCCGTTTCTCTGGTGTGAGGAAAGCCATCCGGGAAGTTGTATTCAAGCTTGCTCCCAGGAATATAATTTGTTGACAGGGTACCAAGTGTGATTTCTTTTCATTTATGGTGTACCCCAGACAAGTCAGTACCCTTTGAATAAAGGCCAGATAATTCAAAAGTATGTCCTGGCTTTCTGCCTGAATTAGACAACTGTCCAGGTATGAGTATATTTGAATATTTCTTTGCCTGCAAAATGCAATGACTGGAGCTGGGCACTTTGCGAATATCCTGGGCGCAGTAGATAAGCCAAAGGGCAGTGCAGAGAACTGATAGTGCATGTAGCCTGCTTTGAAGCGTAGGTATCTTCTGGAAGACTCCCTGATAGGGATATGCAGGTATGCTTCTTTTAAGTCTAGTGTTGCCTAGCACAGTTAGCAGCTGGTGAAGAGTCAGCATTTTGAATTTTGGAATCACCAGAAAGGTGTTTAGAGTAGAAAGATCCAGGATAGGACACCATGTATTGCCTTTGCTGAGTACCAGGAAAAGTCTCAAAAAGAAACCTTGTCCCTTTTCCTCTTCTGGTACCAACTGAATAACCCCCATGCTTAAGAGAGACAGAACTTGATTTTGGGCCTCTGCCCACTGATTTGGGGGTAGATCTGGCCACCTGGTTGGTGTTGGTAATGTGTGGAAGTGAAATCTGTATCCTTGGGACACGATTTAAAACCCATTTGTCCTGGGTAATGAGTTCCCAGTTTTTGGCCTGCAGACCAATCTTTCTGCCTAAAGTTGCATTCAGTTGGGAAGTGCTTGGAAGTTTTAAAAACAAGTCATTGAGACAGTTTTCCATAGGGGGAGTCTTACAACTCCCAGATGTGGGTGCGGAAACCACCCACTGCTTAGGCTTGTGTATCCCCTGGGACTGAAATCTGGGGTTTCTGCTGTGTCTGGGTTTGGCTTGAGAAGACCTGGAAGGGGCTGGAAAGGACCAATTATTAGAGGGCCAATGCCTACTAAATCTAGGAGGCTGAACTTGCAAGAAATCTTTAACAGTTTGCATAGACTTAGCTTTATTTTCCATTTTTTTAAGAACTTCCTCAACTTTGTTGCCAAACAGGCAGTCCTGATTTAATGGAGCATCCAACAGTTTAGCTTTAACATGATCAGGCAAAGATTGCTCCTTAAGCCAAGCATGCCTTCTGAGCACAGATCCAGTAACAGTAGCCCTGCAAGAGGCCTCTAATGAATCAAATCCACATTGCAAAGTATGTTTACCAACCTGTTCCGCAGAATGCATTAAATTCCGTAATTCTTTATTTTCAGCACAGTCAGGAATCAACATCATTTTCTGTTTAAGCAACCCAATGACATGTTGTTGATACTTGTTAACATATGAAACTGGCAGTTTAAAGCCCTAATGGCCAAGGTTGCAGAGGTGTAAACTTTCTTACCCCATCTATCCAGTGTCCTGGAGTCTCTATCAGAATGGGCAGGATTTTTAGCAGTAGAAGCCTTAATGCCCTTGGGTCCCTGTGAAATAGTCTCTGGATCCGCAATAGGATTTTTAAAAAGAAACTTGTGTGAATCAGGAACCCTGCAATATCTGTCAGGTTTTCTGGGAGCAGGAGGCAAAGAATCAGGGGCCAAACTAGATTCCGAAAAGGCATCATCAACAATGTCTAGTACAGGAGGCATAGCTAAAGGCCTATGCTGAGGCAGGAGTAAGAAATCCCTAAGCCTCTTTTTTTGAATAAGAAAAATCCTGGCTTTCCCAGTGGAAATGCTCCCTTAGAGTATGTAAGGTTTCACCAAAAGAAAAATCTTCTGGAGGGGAAGCAAAGGGAATAGAGTCCTCTGCATCAGAATCCTCATAAGTAGGTAAGGGCAAATCCAGATCATCAGAAGAATCATAAAAATCAGAATCCTGGTCAGAAGATTCATAAACAACTTCAGTCCTAGGTCTCTTAGAAGGGGAGGTTGGCTTCCCCTAATTAAAGTTATAAGATCTTCAGCCATTCTTATCATTTGTTTTTTAGGCATAGAGGCCTAAGCATGCGGCCTGGGCATTGGTTTCTTAGGCATGCTTCGAGAATTAGGCCTAAATGAAGGAGGTGTCAGTTTAATATGCAAGTAAGTAGGCCTGAATACACCCTCAGAAGCCGGTGCCTGCACAGTGGCTCTGGACCCATCCAAGGTAGACACATCCGCAGGTTCCACAGTTGAAGCATCTCGCGGCATACCGGACTCCGCATGGGTCTCAGTAGAGGCCTGCGAATCAGAAGTAGAGGGTATCAGGGGCTGCGAAAGTGCCTCACTAAGTACCGGTGAACTGGCGACTGGCTTAGTAGAAGCATTGTCGGCAGCTTTGGACCTAGGTGGCCTGTCTCTGTCTTTATCTTTGCATTTTTTCAGAATCCGGGTAGTCAGATGGCTAACCGACGACATTTCTGGATAATTAAACCAAGAACCGAAATATTTAGAGGCAAAAATATACTGATGACGGATAGTGCGCTGATTAAATAAAGCACAAAACTGACAGCAAGGTACGTCATGGTCAGGGCCCAGGCAAGGAATACAGTACGAATGAAAATCTTTATGAGATATTTGCTTTCCACAAGTAATGCAATTATTAACTTTTACTGACATCGGTAAGGAGCAAGAAAAAGTTTCCCCAACAGGGTACTTAGCTTTAGTTGAAGACTTCGGTTCTGAAACTCGAAAATTTCAGAAGTCGGCCGACCGGCGCTTGCAAACTGCTTCTGCTTCTGGCACCGCACGGCAAGAAAGACTGATGTAATGGCGTCGGCTGCATGTTTTATACCCCTGACGTCATGTAAGAAGGGACAGCATCCGACACAGGACCCAAGACTTTGTTAGTCAGGCTAACTGAGCGCTACTGCAAGCAGATAACCCAAATGTAATGACTGCAACAGTGAAACACGAAGAACATCACAGTAATTCTGTGTTGTTTGGAGGCTTGGACGGAGCAATGATAGCATGGGTACATACAGCAGGGAGGCAACTGTGCAGTGACTAGCTGCAACACCTGCAACACACCAGTGGACTGTAAACCACAGATCTTGTGGCACCAACATCAGCAAAAGTTTGTATGGGGAAATGTATATTTTAATAAATGCTGTGAGGTTCTTGATACATCCATATTTTTCAAGGAAACAATGTGATATTCCAAACACTGCAAAGATACTTGCACTAAATATTTTCATAGGTACCACACAAGTCCATCAAAAATACTTATCTGAAATCCACAGCAGTTACAAAAAAAAGAGTTTACTATACAGCATAGGTTCACAGCTTTACAGGTGTTTACTAGACTGATGACCACAAGGGCCTTTTTAAGCCTAGCCAAGTATCCCAAATCTATGACAACGTCTTGTACCCTTGATAAGTGTAAGTAGGAGCTTGCAAGATGAAATATTCACAAGCAGTAATCTGGGAGATGAACCATTTACAGGCTGCCTGTGTCCATTAGAGATATAGGTGGTAAACCTAGGATGAATTTCCTGTTCCCCATCCAATTATCCAAGTTACACTTGAATTCCGTAAGGGAGAAACTCTGCTTCACATGGGTGAGGAGTCTGGTCCAGAAAAGGGATAGTCTCTGGGATACATACCTGTCTCTCCAACAGGTCCTATTTATATCACAGGCAAAGTTTAAGTCTTTAGAACAGGTAATTATGGTGCTGTTTGTTTTGTGGATATGCAGGAAGTCCATCACAGCTGGGTGTGACAATGCCTTGTATACCAGACATACACCTCCCTTCAACAGCCTGTAGGAGACAGAATACAGGGATAGGGCCTTGAACCTGTCTGGATAGGACATGTTACTTACACCCTGTATTCTTTTAGTAAAGAGCTTCTGTGGACATTCCAATTGTTGGATGTGCCTGGTTAGGTATAGACCAAATGTGACACTGTACTCAATGACAGGTCTGATGAATGCCAAATACAGTGGAACAGTGATTTTATTGGACCTAGATGCCATACCTTGGTTTATAAGCTGCACAACACAGACTGATTTTCTCACTTCTGCAGACACATGATTCTCAAAGGCTAGATTACTGTCTGTGTGTGTCCCTATGTCCTTGACTACTGGGTCAGCTCTAAGGGGTATGTTGTCATTATGATAGTTACCAGGGGTGGAAGACTTTATGAAATATACAATTATGCATTTCGTGGCTTTTAGTTTTAGCCCATGGCTCTGACACCAGTTATTTGCCCGTGTCAGCCGTTCCTGGAGAACATTTGTGTTAGTGGGAGAATTCTATGGCCGCTCTTAATTTGCAACCATCTGCAAATTTAGTCAGCCAAAGGTCATAGACACTGGCCTTAATTTCAGAGTAGTAAATACCAAAAAGGAGCAGTCCCAGGACCAATCCCTGACAGACTCGGCTTGTAACTGTCCTTCTTGTAGAGAATGACTCCCTAATTCTAGCTTCCTGGATCCTGTCTGTGAGCCAGCTGACTATCCATCGGGTGACATAAGGGTTTATTCCTAACCTCTTGAGTTTGTCAACAATGCCCAAGTGGGGTATTCTGTCAAATGCCTTGGCCAAGACATGGTAGGCAAGATGAACCTATTTGCCATCATCCACTGCTTTGGTAATCTTCTCAAAGAAGTCCACCAGGTTGAGTATGCATGACCTGCCCGTGATGAAGCCAAACTACATTTTGTCTAGTGTCTAGAAGTTTCCTATGTCATTACTGATCATTTCCATGATAATTCTTTCCATGCCTTTGCATATGAGACTAGTGAGACTTATGGGTCTGTAGTTTCCAGGGTCTGTAGATGGCCCGCCTTTTTGCAGGGGATTACCGTTTTTGTTCTCTATTCATTAGGCACAGAGCCTCTTTGCAGGCTACAGTTAAACAGCAATGCCAGAGATGGGTCATGTTTCACATTACTTAGAAGGCATCCTGACTTTATTGTCTGGGCCCACTGATGCAGTCTTCTTGGCCGTAGAGAGACCATTAAGGACCTGTTCCTTAGTGATAGTAGGAGGAGTTATATTTGATGGTATTTCCTGAGAGAAGGTTGAGGGGGAGATGAATTTGTTGGCCAGCAGGTTTGCTATATTTTCTGGCTCAGTCTAGGTAGTTCCATTAACAATGAGCTCTGCACAAAACTGTGTATTGCCTTTGAGGTTGTGGACATACCTAGAGAATACCTTGTGGTTGCCCTTGGCCTGGGAAGCCAAATTTACCTCAAATTTGGCTTTGGTAGACTTTATTTGCCTTCTGAGTTGTTTGTTCAGTTTGATCAGAGTGCTTTTATCCTGCTGTGTGCTAGACCTCCTAATTTTTTCCATAGTTTTCTTCCTTCTGTTATACAGCCTATTGATGCTGTGATTCCACCAGGGGGGGCTTGTTTTTTGAGTTAGTTCTGTAATAATTTAAACACAGAGAAGCTCAAGTGCATTGTCCTGTTTCACCAGCCTTGAGGTATATTTATTTTTGATGTAAATGGAGACACCTCCAACTTTAGTCCCTGAGTATTTATTTAATTATTTACATTTGTTGACAGGGAGTGTCCGACTGTACGTAGGTCCATTTTCAGCAGAGGCACAGGGAGAAAAGCTCCACAGTTAAAATAAACATTCAGTAGTTACAATGGATTACATAGCGATTAACAATTTGATTAACATAGCAATTAATTACAAACATAATTACAGATGAAGAACATAGTACATCAGTAGACAACTAGAATCTTTATCTGCGAAGTACATAACAGACCTTAACAAATGTTACAATAAGAAGTTCCTGCTGTATAACAAGTACTAGGCTTATGAGCATCTGAGCTTGCTATAATCTAGGTAGTTAGTGGGGTGGAAAGAAAGGTAGTGGTTGGATGGGGTGGGTGATATTAGAGTGGGAGTTGTAAGGGCATAGCCAGCATGTTTTTAGGTGTGCTTTTAGTAAAGTTTTGAAGTGGGTGCATGATGGTACGGAGGTAATTGTGGGTGGGAGGGAGTTCCATAATTTGGCTATGGCGCAAGAGAATACTGCTTCACCAGCAGAGTTATTGGCTTTAGTGATCATCAAGTGATTTTTTTGCTGGATCTTAGTGGTCTGGTGGTGCGATAGGGTTGGAGTAGATTCTGGAGGGATGGGACATTTAGTGGATGGTTTACTAGTTTGTGGGCGAGTGAGAGTTGATACCATTGAAGGAGGTGAGGGAGTTCAAGCCAGCCCAGTTCAGCAAGTGAGAGACAATGCTGACTATGGTAGGATGCCCCTGTGGCAAATTTGGTTGTTGTAGCAGGTTTCTAGCTTGTTTAGATCGCATTGCCTTAGGGTGGTATATATTGGAGAGGCATAAAGTAGGGTGGAGATAAGGTGGGAATTTGCTATTGAAATCTTTGCTGCTTGCAGAGAAGTTGCTTATTTCTGTATAATGCTCCTAGTTTTTTGTGGACTTTTTTATAGTCATGGATATGTGAACGTCAAATTTTAGTTTACTGTCTATTTCAACTCCTAGCAATTTGGTGTGTTCAGTTGGGTATATAGTGCTGTTGTCTCTTGCTGTGATGTTAAAGTGAGAGTTGTTTTGAGTATGTTTGGTGGGTTGGAAGATGAGTAGCTTAGTTTTGTTTGGGTTGAGTATTAATTGGGCATCGGATAACCAAGTTTCAACAGAGGAAAAGGCGTCCTGTGTGACTTTTTGCAGTTTGGGTAGGGACTGAGCTGAGCAGATGGTGGTTGAGTCATCTGTGTATTGTATGAGTGTGCCATGTCTGGTGGCAGAGGCTAGATTATTGGTGAAAACAGAGAAGAGTAGGGGTCCAAGAATGGATCCTTGGGGAACCCCTATGGAGACAGGTAGTTGGGGAGATATGTCATTCTGCCATACAATGGATTGTTGGCAGTCAGACAGGTAACTCTGAAACCAGTTGGTGATTGATTAAGAGAAGGATAGGTTATTGAGGACAGAGATGAGTTGTATGTGCTGAACTGTGTCAGATGCTTTAGATAGGTCTAGGAAAGTAGCAGAGGAGAGATAGCCATTGTTTTTACGCTGAAGGATAGTGTTAGTAAAGGAGAGTAAGGCAGTGGTGGTGCTATGGTTTGGTCAGAAACCATGCTGAGTACTGGAAAGGAGGTTGTTAGTAAGGAGGAAGTCTGAGACCTGAGAGTGTATGCATCTCTCTAGTATTTTGGAGAGTGGAGGGAGAATAGCTATGGGGCGGAAATTGGCAGAAAGTGTATTAAGTAGTTGGTGTAAATGTATGGAAGGCATTATAGCCTTGCACTGCCAGTGTGCTCTCATCAGCTTTAAATCAGGTCTCAGTGACTGCACAGAGGTCAGCAATCTCTAGGTTCAGACCAGTTTGTAGGGAATGGAGCTTTTTATATAGACTCCTAGCATTGAGGCAGTGACACCTTTAGATTTTCTTGGTTTTGATTTGCTCTGCTGGAAGTACTTTCAGTTTGGCATTGCCTAAAAATAGCACTATAGTAATGTCTTTTGGCTTTTCCTGGTTAGGGGTCACCACAGCTGAACTCCGGTCCGCTAATGATTGGCAGTGGATTGTTACAGTGCCGAGTTGCCAGCCCGACGCCCAAACTTCAAGGAAGGCATAGCACTATGGGGGAGGAAAATGTTTTAGCTAATATTCGAAAGCCTAGAGGGGAGATACTAAGCAGACATGTTCTACTACAGGACCATTCTGGAGAAGGAAATAGAGGTAGCCAGTAGACAAGTTGTCAGATGTGCTCTACACAATTCAAAGTGATGCAAAAGTGCTCAATTAATACCACTGCTGTAGTCAAATGGGCTTGGTAGGAAGGGATTTAGGGACAAACAGGCACCGCAGAAAGAGATACAGGGTGAAGATGGCACAGCAGAAAGGGACTTGAGTGAGGGGTACAACCTGAAGAAAATCTGGGATCAAAAAGGTAGGATTGAAGGATCTGACCATAACTAACTGTGTCTCATTTAATTGACATGAGGATATTCAACACCCAAGACATCTAAACCTTTGGGAGGTCACTATTCAAAACAGTGACACGCCCAAGGTCAAAAAACAAAACATTTTTTTCAGTGGGCAAGTTTCTTGCACCCATTCACATGGGAGCAAGCCACTGTATGTATGTGTGTGTGTGTATGTGTATATATATATATATATATATATATATATATATATATATATATATGGGTCTACTTTGTTTGGTAGAAAAGACATTTCACTGAAACTCATTTCATTGAAGCCTCATTTCAGGTTAGGGTGGTGTGTGGGGCACAGCCCCCAAATTGGGGGGTAGGGGGCGTAGTACCCCACAAAGTTTGGGTATATATTATCTTTTGGAGAGAGTTATTCATTTGACTTGTAAGTATCCATCTGTATGGTTTACAACATTTAAAATAGGTGAGGGGCTACGCGCCCCACACCCCCCCATACTACATATACTAATTCCAGATTGCACTACAGTGGGGAACAGGGCATATACCTGTTTAGAAGAAATGTGTTTCAGTCAAATGAGTTTTCAGTGAAGTGAGGTTTCAGTGAATTGTGCTCAGGCAATTCATTTTCAGTGAAATGAGGCTTCAACAAAATGAGTTTCAGTGAATATATATCTATCTATCTATATATATATATATATATATATATATATATATATATATATATATATATACGGATATACGGATTCACTTCATAATCTCAAAATACTGAAACATCGAATTTCAGTATTTCGAAACTATGAAACCGAATCCACAAAACACCGAAACTACAAAACCCAAGCCCAAAACCGCGAAATTCAAAACACCGAACAAACTGCATACAGTACACCATACATACACCACAACACCCACATCACAACATAAACAAACAAAAACTACACACATACACAACTCATACACATGCAAGCAAGGGGGCAAGCCCCCATGCACCCCCCACACCCCCCTAGTTATATATACTGACTCCAAGATCGCACAAACAGGAAACAAAACCAAACTCACATACACACATTCTCCAGTCCCTCACACACACATCAAACATATCAGCACACTCAAACACACTCTAACCCCCACTCAGATCCCTTACAAAACACTCATTTACCTGCCAAAACACCTAGATCCACACACGGCACCGCGCACCATAAACACACAATCCCGGACATCACGTAGCGTAAGGCCATAACCACGAATTAGAGATATTCGAATTCGCGATTATGAACTTTCACTATTTTATACATTCGGGTTTATAGTCTTGAGATACTGAAATTCGACATTTCAGTATTTCGAGATTATAAATGGCTCCCATATAGATTCATAGGTAGGTAATAGGCTATTGGCCCTAGGGCCTATATAAGCCTAGCCAAACGGTACCCTGGCTTTTGCCACCCAAGAAAATTATTTTCCTGTGCCCCTGTCGAGCAGAGCACCAGAAATGATCCCCAGGGTAAATTTCTAATCTCCCAACCAATCATCAAGAATTTTCTTGAAGAGTGCTAATAAGGAGCTTTGTTTGATATAGATAGGTAGTTTGTTCCAGAGT